>NW_017671071.1:1028-249527 GCF_001879085.1 Nicotiana attenuata | reverse complement strand
GGGGGGGGGGGGGGGGGGGGGTAGAGGCAGGCCGAAGAAGTATTAGGGAGAGGTGATTCGGAATGATATGGCGTTGCTCCAGCTTATTGAGGACATGACCGTGGATAGGAAGGTGTGGAGGTTGGGAATTAGGGTAGAGGATTAGGTAGTCAAGATTTGTCTTTGTTTTGTTGCAGTAGCTTTAGTACACCACTTAGTGTCTTTATGTATTTTCGCCTTTTTGAACTTCTGTTATTACTTGTGGTTTCCTTCGCTTCGATTTTAGCTGTACTAGATAGTGATAGTTGTGTGTTTTCGCCTGTTTCTCCGATTGGTTTGCTTGTCATTGGCCTTCCCTTTATCTTCCCTAAGTCGAGGGTCTACCGGAAACAACCTCCCTACTTTTTAAATGTAAGGGTAAGGTCTGCGTACACCTTACCCTCCCCAGACCCCACTTGTGGGAATACACTGGGTTTATTGTTGTTGTTGTTTTAGGGTAAGATCAAGAATCCTGCAATTTGTTGCATCTATCACAACTATAGGGTCTTACCTCGCTTGTTTCACCTCGTGCCATGAAGCAATTTTCAGTATCTTCTTTGCAGTCATCGTCTAATACATCTTCATCAGTCCAACAACCAGAATATTTGTTCATATCATTTTCCAAAATAGTCATGAAACACAGATTTGTTATTTCTTCATTTTCTGAGCTATCTTCATCACTCTAGCTTTTGAATGATTTGTTTTTATTGAACCCTCTAGAGACTTTTCTTTTATGATCCGGGCATTCAGCTTGAACATGGCCATACCTTCCACATTCAAAATATTTTCCATCATTTTTGTCTTGTTCATTATATTGTCTAGTTCTTCTGGATGAAATCCTTCCCTTTTTATGTTTCTGTATCTTCTCATCAATCCATTCATATTTCTTGAAACCATGGCAATTTCTTCTTTAAGAACTTCTGTGTCATCATCAATATCGTTATTAGGTCCTTCCGTTTTAGTTTTGAAGGTAATTTTTTTCTTATCTTCCTGACGCGTTTTCTTGAGATGTGTTTTCTTAAATGCTATGAGATCTCCACGTAGTTCATCATATGACAGTTTGACCAAATCTTGAGATTCAAGTTCAACTATTTTTGTTTGCCATATGGTAGGCAAACTTCTTAGGATTTTTCGAACCTACTCCCCACTTGAGTAAGGTTTACCAAAGGCTTTTGGATCGTGAATGATTTTGCTGAATCTTGCAAACATTTTATCAATGAATTTACCTTCTTTCATCTGGAAGAGTTCATAGTCGTGAACCAACAAATTTATTCGTGTTTCTTTCACTTTGCTAGTTCCTTCATAAGTAACTTCCAGTTTGTTCCCTCATTTCCTTGGTGGTATCACAGCTTGCAATTTTCTCATATTCTTGTCCACTTATAGCATTATAGAGCAAGTTTCATGCCTTAGTGTTCACTTTAACAACAACCATTTGCTCGTCAGCTTAGTCATCTGTATCTTCAGGATCAGCGGGTGATTGTCCTGCTGATGGAAGTGGATAGTTTTCCTTTTTGATAACACGCCATACTTTGACATCATAGGACTTTGCATTTTTCATGCGCACCTTCCAATGAGAGAATTGTTGTCCATTGAATCATGGTGGCCTTACTTGCATTGTCTCTTCTTGAAAGAGTGCTTCAATAGTTACTTGGTTAGACATGATCTTTTCCCACTAGCTTTTAAGTAAAAGATAAATATAAGAGACCTGCTCTTATATCAATTGAAAGTACAAGAGAGGGGGTGAATTGTCGACTTTTCTTTTTGTATCCTAAGTAGTTGACTAGTTTACCAATTAGTCGACTGAAAATAAAAACAGAATATAACTGAAAGCAGAAGTAAAGTGCAGGAATTTAAGAAACCCAGATTTTTGTACTGATTCAGATTCAATATGAATCCTACCCCAGTCCCCTTGGGTTTCAAGGGTGTTCTCTCTTCAAAACTCCTTGAATAATTTCCTACAATGGTGTTGATTTTATCTCCGAACACCAACTCACTTTTGAATCTAAGTACGCTCGTGATATTTTCGATACAATGCCTCACCAATGTTTTTTTCACTTTTTTCTCTATATTGATTACACAATAAACTTTGTTAAGATTAAAATGATTGTTTAGAGTAGGACAAAGAGTACAAAATTGGTATGATCAAAGTATATGTCTTCAAGACTGGTACAGATATATATACTCCATGAGGTTTTCTTGTCTCTTGATTGACGTGAATCATGAGAGATTGCAAACCCAAGGGAGTTGATCCTTGAAGGAATCGTTGATTTATTCTTTCCAAGAATAAGATGTTACTTCTATTGATTTGCCTTGACATGTGGTCTTGATTTGACTTTTCCTTTGCTAAGCAGATATTTCCGTTATTTGATAAATCAAAATCAGATCCCTTGATTTAGGCTTTTGATTTTCTTCCTTCGATGAAGGAATTTTCAGTGCATAGTTTCACAATCTTGACTTCCTTTATTTTAGGTCCTTCCTATAATATCCTCCATTAATGTGCTACCAAATCCTTGATTGATTTTCCCTTCGAATATCCGCTACTCCTTCCTTTCTCATCTCAAAACTTCGATACGTCCTTTCCATTGCTTTAGGAGTGTTTCTGCACATTAAAGATGTGTTATTTTGCATCATTAAAATAAGCTTACATCTAACAAGTATAGCATTAATAACTAATAAAGTAACTCATAATCACTAGTAACTAATTATATTGATTTTTCTTTTGTGCAGAACACAGTTAATGACGACCAATATACCTTGGACCATTCTAACTTCTTTGAAAGATTAGAATGATATAGTTAAACATTATGACACATAAGAAGTGCTTTGAACAAGAATATAATGATTCAAACTCAATGATAAATAAAATCGTATGATAGAGAAAGAAATAAGTAAAATTTCCTAAAGCCATATACTTACTAGAAAATAAGTACAGACGTTTCCGTACCGATCTTCCAGACTTTACTAAGCTTGCTCATGACTCGTGTATACAGTAAAAATAAGAGGGCTCGATTTTATGATCACTAGGGCGCCTAATAAAGACCACCCCAGGAAGGCTCGAAGTCTAGATCGGAGTTCGGCCCCGAGGGTTCATAATGATCGACCTCGAGGAAGTGCAAACCAACAACTACGACGCACTAGCGGGAAGTTCACAAGGCATATGATCAAAGCTGACAAAACCTGCAAGGGAAACACTAGTCTGTGCTAGACTAGTAAGTAGCTGTGCCAGCTACTTTACTTTGTAATAATTACGCATGTACTATGTTGGGATTTCCCTCCATATATAAAGGGGATCCTTGTCATTTTATAATACAATCGGATACACAAGAGATAACACACTACATTCAATACAAGAACATTCTCTGCTCTCTAGCTTGAACACATTCTCTTGGTTTCATTATTTACATTTACTGCTTATATTCATTGTGTTCTATTAATTGTTCATCATTTATCACTCATTATTGATCATAAAGAGCCGCCAATATAGCTATCATAACTGTTAATCCTCCCTCGATTGCCCTTAGCTGGGCATCCAACTCGACCCCGAGGCCCCGTATACGCCAGCTCGAGGCCCCGATTTCCAACCATTCGGTTTGGTTATTATACTATCTACAAGCCATCATCTTAATTTCTAACCCTTCGCTTAGCATCTATTTCCTAACAACTAGCATAAAAACAAATCACGTATTTTTAGAACCACAAAATCAAATCTAATTGTTGTTGCCATTTTCAAGGTAAATAGTTTGGCGCCCTTCGTGGGGCTAAAAATAATAGTGATTGTTTTCTTGCTGGTTTACTACATAACGCAAGTTATCTTTCACACTTTTTCTTGTCCAAGATCTTTGATTTCAGGTCAAAATGTCTAACTCAATAAACGCACATGAAAACAACAATCTGGAGGACCTTGGAGAAAATTGTGTATCTTTCCCAGGTGCTGGTGCACCACCACGAAACCCTGAGGATGCACCGGACCAATTCTCATGGACGTGATCTCGCGCGACGCTCAACTCGTTGAAATAAGCTCCCATACCAACAGGAGCATACACCAAGGAGGTCAACAAGAAGCTTAAAAAACCCCGTCTCAGGAAGAACAAGGGGTTAGCCTTCACGTCATCTTCGAGATGTTACATTACAAATAAGATCTTGCTGTTGCATCGAAAGAGATAAATGTGGACTAATCTGGCTAACATTGAACTTGGTAAAATGAAATGGTTGAATAATTGAAAAATGAGATTATTCAGGAATACACATTGAATGCTGAGATTACGCATTGAATTTCTGGTAGTAGATCCATAATCAAAAAAGTGTTTGTGATTGTTCCAGAAGAAATGAAACAAAAGATATGGTAGATCTAGGACAGTTATTGTATGAGGTCTACCCAATGCAAGCACAACAGCTGGCGATTGCTCAGCTGCAAAGCCACCAGAAAATTCCCAGTATAGTAGCACCGGAAACGGCTCCCCAAGCCGAGCAGGCACCAGAAAGATCAAGCAACAACGGGTCGGCAACCGACCCCGTCATAATAAAGATGCTCGAGGACCTCACAAAGAGGATCGAGTTGGGCGAGAAGAAGATAGAAGCCAACGACAAGAAGGTAGAGACCTACAATTCTAGGGTCGATCAAATTCCAGGTGCACCCCCGATCCTGAAGGGTGTAGATTCGAAGAAGTTCGTACAAAAGCCTTTCCCACATGAAGCGGACCCAAAACCCATTCCAATGAAGTTTAGAATGTCCGACCTTCCGAAGTACAACGAAACCTCAGACCCCAACGAGCACATCACTGCTTATACTTGTGCGGTGAAGGGCAACGACCTAAAGGACGACGATATCGAATCCGTCCTATAAATAAAAGTTCGGAGAGACGCTCTCAAAAGGGGCGATGATGTAGTATCACAACCTAGCCCCAAAGTTGATGGATTTGTTTGCCATGCTGGCAGATTCCATCATAAAGGCACATGCTGGTGCCATCAAGGTAGCCACAAGGAAATCTGACGTCTTCAAAATCAAGCAAAGAGAGAACGAGATGCTGCGAGAGTTCGTATCTCGCTTTCAAATGGAACGAATGGAACTACCGCCAGTCTTCGACAACTGGGCAGTGCAGGCCTTCACTCAAGGTTTGAACGAGCAAAGCTCGGTAGCTTGGAAACAGCTGAAGCAGAACTTAGTCGAATATCCCGTCGTGACTTGGTCGGATGTCCACAACCGGTACCAATCAAAGATCAGGGTCGAAGATGACCAACTAGGAGCCCCCTCGGGCTCGGTATATCCTAGCAGGCTTCCGACAAAGGAGCCAAAGCCAAACAAAGAAAGATATCAACCATACACTGAAGATAGAAGAAACGCCCCGAGACGCAACATACCCTACAACGATCGAAAGCTGGATTGAGGTAAGAACCCTCGGGGACTTGTTAGCAGAGCTGGATTCGCTAAGCACACAGGGCCGACGGAGGCACTCCACCTGTCGGAATACAACTTCAACGTCAACATCTCAGACATCGTATTCGCCATCGGTAAAATCAGAGACACCAGGTGGCCAAGGACTGTACAATTAGATCCTTCGCAAAGGAACCATAACTTAGAGTGTGAATTTCACAACACACACGGTCACAAGACTGAGGATTGCCGATAGTTCTGGGAAGAAGTAGCCCGACTACTCAACAAAGGTCACCTTCGAGAATTCCTCAACAACCGAGCAAAAAATCAGTTTCGGGAAAGAGAGGTGACTAAGAAGAGTGAAGTAGATGAGCCACAACATGTCATCCACATGATCTTTGGAGGTATTGATGCTCCACAGGAACCCGTGGTCACGAGAACAAAAATATCCATCACCAGGGAAAAGCGAACTCGAGATTACATACCCGATGACGCCCTAACATTCAGCGACGAAGACATCGAGGCTCTATCGCAGCCCCATAACGTGTAATTGGTAATTTCTTTTCTTGTGAATAGATTTCAAATTAAACGTGTACTTGTGGATCCAGGTAGCTCGGCCAATATTATCAGGTCGAGGGTGGTAGAGCAGCTTGGACTACTTGACCAAATCGTGCCCGCTTCTCGAGTCCTCAACGGGTTCAAATGGCGAGCAAAACAAAGAAAGGGGAAATCACTCTCCCGGTCAACGTGGTCGGCACTACCCAAAATGCCAAATTCCATGTCATCGAAGGAGACATTCGACTCAAAGCCTCGAGGCTACAGAGATGCGCACGAGTCTTCTCCCTCGGGTCCATCGGCACCCGGCCTCGGGAGGATATTGATCGGGGCTAAAGCAGAAGTAGGAGTTCCCAAGACACGGCAAAATCTATCACGGCTAAGTCTGACAAAACATAGCCAGGCTATTCTGAGTCCTACTCAAGGCATCATTTCCGGCCGTCCCATCTCCACACCTATACAGCTAATGTGTGCCTTACCGTGTAAACTTCTTCCCTTCTATAGAAAGGGGATTCTAATTATTTTGTAGAGAACGGATGTTGCTCCAAAGACTCTACATGAAATATATGATAACTCTCTCTCTCTTTCTCTCTAAGATACTCTCTCGACACTGTTGTTCTATCCTATTATTTTCATTCTTGTTTCATATTCATTGCTTGTTTATTGCTTATCATTGGCTATAAAGAGCCTCCTTTAATATTATTGCATCTGTTAGCCCTTCCCCGATTTCCCCCGATAGCTCGAGCCCGAGCTCGAGACTCAACCTCAAGGACCCAAATCGACTAGCTCGAGGCCCCGAACGGCTATCTTTTGGTTCGGTTACTGCTTTGTTTCAGCTCGCGTCTCACCCTCAAACTACACACTCACAGCATCAACTGCTCCACGACTAGCATAAAAATAGATCACGTATTTTTAGAGTCCCATCAACATAATTAATTGTTATTATCTTTTTCACGGTAAACACACATCCTCGGCTACACTCGAATAAAACAAACAAAGGACCGTACCGCATCCCCTAAGCAAACGTTTGGAGCATATTGAGTCCCAAATCACCATCGCCACTAAGGTATATCCATCTTCCTTTTTATTTACATCTTACACTAACCTTTGTGCAGATGTCCGATCAGAACAGTCAAAGCGCTGTCCGGCTTGAAGACCTTAAGGTTTCAAGGCATACGTTGCACTCTTTTCCTTCGATCGGGTTTTATCCCAAGAAGGATTTTACCGACAAGGTTTTTAATGAGGCAACACCTATATGCTACCTATGGAAAACTCAACAAGTATTCAAGGCTTCTCTTCGATCAACCTCGAATACTGGGGGGCATCCCCCCAAAAGGTCACCTCCTTGGAGAAACCAAGATGTGCTAAATGGGGTCTCGATAGGAAAATGATGTACCAGGCCAAACGGTCAAACGAACCGTGTCCGTATAGAATAACCGAGCCTTTGACAGCGAAAACGCGTATACTGGTACCAAGTAATCAAAGAATACTTCCCCCTCCATCAAAGCATTTCGTGTTTCAAAGATGTTCGGTATTTTTTACAAAAATGGCTCCGGAAGCCAAAAAACCTCCCGAACACTCGGGGACTGGCGTCGAAAACTCGAAGTCGTCTGACCTCCGGGACGGAAGCTCCGAACTTGTAAGCCCTCAATGAGGCAACATCAAAAATGGCCCCTGAAGCCAAAAGATGTCCCGAACACTCGGTCACTAACGTCAAGAACTCGAAGCCGTCTGACCTTCGGGCCGGAAGCTCCGAACTTGTAAGCCCTCAATGAGGCAACATCAAAAATGGCCCCAGAAGCCAAAAAACGTCCCGAACACTCGGGGACTAACGTCAAAAAATCGAAGCCGTCTGAACTCCGAGTCGGAAGCTTCAAGCTTGTAAGCCCTCAATGAGACAGCATCAAGTCTACAAAAATGGCTCCAGAGCCAAGAAAACTTTCAATGTCTCGGGGACTGTTGCCAATTGCCATCCCTTCGACTTATCAAAAATTCGAGTCCATAAGACCCCATGTGGGCGACCACGATCTCGTAAGACCTATATAAGGCAACAACAATATCTGTAAGACCTCAAGGAATGTATGAACTATACTTGTACCATGTAACAAAACTATAAGGCATGAACTATACTTGTACCAAGTAACAAAACTGTAAAACCTCAAGCAAGGCATGAACCATACTTGTACCAAGTAACCAAAACTGTAAGACCTCAAAGAGAGGCATGTAAAAATTTATAAGACCTTACAAAAGGCATAATCCCGATCTTAAAGTCAAGGCTATATATCGAACTTATAAGACTACTAAAAAGGCATACCCTCGATATAGATGCCAAAAACTATTTCACTCGGGGACTGAAACGCTCCGGCCAAACACAATGACTACGATCACAAGGCTGTACCAGCCAAACAAACGTGACTCGGGGATGCCCGACCGTCGCAATAAAATCACAGGCCTTCAATTACTTCGAAAGTACTTCGAAAAGAACCGTTTAAACAAGGCTACCCTCGACATAGGAAAATGAGCTTCGACCATGTCAGCTCCAAACTATAGTGATGTTTTAAGCGTCAATACCACACAAGAGGGGGGTATTTGTGTGGTACCCAATTTTCGCTTAAGTTGTTTATGGAAGGACATGGTTCTTCTAGGTGTTCCAACTACTACTGTTTGCGGAATAATAAATACAGAAAATAAAGGATACAGAGATTTTTACGTGGAAAACACCTGGCTCAAAAGGTGAAAAGACCCACGACCTACTACTCAATAGGATTTTTCCAAACTTCCACTAAAATCACTGAGCCAAAATAGCATTTACAAAAACTCTTTGTAAACCTAAGGATTAACTTTAATCCCGTTGTGGCGCACAGCTTCAACTGTTGCGACAACTTCAAGTTAGCTATAACTTGAACACTCTAGGTACCTACTACAATTGCTTCTATGAAAGCGGAAAGGTACAATTTTAAACCACCTACTACAATTGAACTAGAATAAAAGATAGACACAATGTAATTGGTTCTTCTATCTCGTTCAAGTAGCTTCAGGAGTGCACACTCAAATCACACATAAATTGCTTGCAAAATCGCCTTGCTCTTTTGCTCTCAATTTAGTTTAACTTCTGCGTATGTGCATTACCTGTAAAAGAGAACAACACTAACATTTAATAGGCTAGTAATAAAAGTTTGATTGGGACTCAATTGCTGCTCTTCTATCGTGGAAGAGTTCATGATGATCTCAAACTCTAACACTATCTTCTTCCTAGATTGTGTTCTCTTCATATAGTGAGACTTTCTCCCCTTATCTAATATGCAACCTTTTCGATCAGATCAGGAGATATTGCTGCTTGTTCAGTAGGACTTATCTCCTTCACGTGCATCTCACATGCATAGATTGATCATGACTGTGCTTCACACGATGGACCTGGTCCATGACTGAGATCTTTTGTCATTCTTCAAAACTTCACTTGTTCTTGGGCCTGCAAATTCCCCCTTTTTGATAATGACAAACTCAGTGCTTTTTACTGATTTGGAACCTATAAGAACTCAGCTTAACCATCAATACTAAACTTAGAAAATTCACTTATCATCAAGGACCAGGTTAATTAGGTTATAAATATCACTTATTTCAGAATGTGTAAAGCACAATGTCTCTTCCCCCTTTTGGCATCATCGAAAAGTTGCATACAAAGTGTGATTCCCAGATTTTAATAAATACTCATGGCCACTGGGGCAACTGTAAGTGCAATCATCAGTAATCAAGCAAACATATTTAAACTATCAAGGACATATTAATCATTGAACAAGAGCAAGACAGTAGTTATCATTGACAGAGATATGTTGCCACCAACAATCCACAAAAAGAAAGAAAAACATCCAAACCATGAGCAAAAACAAAAGATAGAAAAATCCCTAATCTGGGTCACTGAGGTACTAAACAAGTTCAGGAGAAAAAAGCTAGGAGTCCTAAGTCTTGGAGGAACTAGAGGGTTGAGTTTGGGTTTGGAGAAGATTCAGCATGTTCTGAAGAATTCCCTCATTCTTCTCCTTTTCTTTGGCAAGCTTAGTTATGACACCATCCCTCTCAGATTCCACTTCAATCACACGAGCCTTGAGCCTAGCTATTTCAGCATCCTTGGCTGCACATTCCTGAACCAGAGCCCTAACTTTGCTGTTGATGGGTGTCTTCTGGGATGAACTAGGTTCATTTGGGATGGCATTGACTGGATAGTCACAAGCAAGAAGAGTATTGATGCCAAAGTGTTCCTTGCTCGAGGTCATTTCCCATTTCTTCAGAGGCACATTTAGCCTGTCCAGAATTGTGGTTAGATTAAAGCCATATGGAGTAGCATGAGCCTTGGAGCCATTTATGACCCTGTCTAGCAGCTTGATAATGAAGGCAGGCCAGTTGATTTGCTTTCCTCTCTCCAGGCACTCCATAAGAACTAGATCCATGTAATTTGCAATGTGCCTTCTCTCCTGTCTGGGCAATAGACATTTGGTGACAAATTCAAACAAGACCTTGTGCTCAGGCCTCATTTCACTTTTTTGCACAGCCCTGGCTTCATTCACATCTTCTGAATCACAGAATCTCCTGGTGATTGCAAGAGCAGCAGGGAGGGAGTCCAGGTAGGGCCACATTTTCCTTGTATAATCATCAAACCCTTTAGAGGGTATGTCCAGGATTTCTCCCAGTTTCTTTGCATCAAACTGCACTTGGACTCCTTTCACCAGGCTACTAACAATGCCTTCCTGAACTGCAACATTTGCCATAAATTCAATTAGCTCATTTCTGTCTAGCCTACCATCTATCTGAAGGACCATGTCCTTCCATCCCCGAGCAGCTAATGCATCCACCAATCTCATCATTCCTGGTTCCACCAGGTCTTTCAGCAGTCTACCCTTTAAAATCTTTCTTTGCCAAACATGGCAAGCTTATCCTGTTCCTTCTCAAAATCATTTTCTTCTTCTTCTCCACTCCAGTCATCATCTTCAGAAATTTTTGATTGTTTGTTTTTCGCTGCAGATCTTGTCCTCTTTGCTAGTGTAGGTTCAACAACCTCAGACACAGAGGAAGACTTCTTGGAGGAAGTCTTGTGTTTTTTGGGCTTGGGGGTAGGAACCTCCACTGATGTACCCTTTTCTTGATGGACCAGTTCCATCCTATGAGGATTCTGCAATCTTTCCCTTTCCTTTATCCATTTTCTTTTTCTTACTTTCAGCTAAATCCCTTTGTAGCTCAGCTTCACTCTGTTTTACCCTGCTTCTTGTGGCTCTACCCTTTGGCAATGAAGAGGCAGTAGGCGTTGGGGATGAAGCCTTTATTTTCTTGGAAGGCTTAGGAACATTGGGGGCTTTTGTTGTGGGAGTTCTGCGTTTCTTTGGGTCATAGCTTGCCCCAACCTTTTTCAGCAGGTCTGCTAGGGTTTCTTCAGCAGATGAAACAGGTTCATCTCTCTGTGTACTCAGATGAACCAACCCCTCAGCAGCTTCCCCAGAACCACTTCCCCATGACTTCATGCCACTCTCTTCTACCATTTCTTGTGCAACCCCACAGATAGCAAGCACTACTCCTTTCCCACTTCCTATCTCTTCACCATATGCACCCTCTCTCTCTTTTTCTTTTTCAGAATTCTTTTTACCTCCACTCCTTCGTATCTCAGGCAATTCAACATCCCTAATGGGCCAAACCAGACAAACCTAGTCTCTAGGTTTTCAGTCACATATGAACCTACCTTAGAAGGAGATTCTTGAGTCTGTTCAGAGTCAGAAGACCCATGTCATCCCCCCTTAGTAGCGGATTAATAGGATTCAGAATCAGAGCTGGAGTTGGAGTTTTGAGCTTGGCTTGCTTTCAGCCTCTCATTTAATGCCTTCCTCAGAGCCCCAGACGCTACAGTCTTTCGAGCAAGCATTTCCACCCTTCGTAGTCTAGGCTTTGGAGATGCACTAGGTGGAGTAGTTGAGGATGAATTTGAGGGAGATGGTGGTGGAGGAGTTCCAGGATTGTCTTGTGGGTTGGTCATGATCGTTGGTTTCTTGAGAGAATTTGGGAATTAGAGTTTTGGAGAAGAGGGCAAGTGAAGGTGAAAAAGAATTTTTGATGGTTTGGAATTATGAAGATGGCAAGAGAAATGATGTGTATTTAAAGAGAAATACATATTCAATACGTAACAACAGCTTTTAGCAGTGATCAATTAGAGGTCTAATCAACCTGAAATTCCAAATTTTATAATGATCGGTTTATCTTCACTAGATTTTAGGCAAAATTTTCGGTTTAGAGTTCTAGGCAAACAGAACTGGTTCAATGCTAACTGATAGAATTTTCTAGGAATTGAGCAATTAGAGAGCTTCTGCTCATGATTGAAATATTAATCTTTCTAATTGTGCAGAGTATAGAAAACATACCTTAGCTTTCATATGAACCCATACCGATGAACCAGGTTCTTCAATTAGAAGTCTCTTGAACATGCCTCAAATGCCATAATAGAGAAAATTTTGTAAGAGATCAGTGAGTCATATAAACACATGTCACAGGAGTATACTGATTAAAGTATGAAGCTGAGTAGGAATTAATCTAGATATTTACACAAGTTCAGAATTCCTAGCCGAAAAATATTTTTTTTTTCATTGTGCATTCTGAGATGGACCTATCAGGTGATCTTAACCATCCCTAATTCCAACCTGTTCCTCTTAAAGTTTTCTCTACTTAATGCTTTAGTGAAGATGTTAGCAATTTGTTTATCAATACCACAAAATTCTATGGAGATTAATCCTTTCTCATAGTTATCTCTCAAGAAGTGGTATCTAACACCTATGTGCTTAGTCCTCTTATGATGAATAGGGTTCTTTGTCATACTTATAGCACTAGTGTTGTCACAGAGTATTGGAATGCAACCAAGTTCAATGCCAAAATCTGCAAGCTGCTGAATCCATAGCAATTGAGCACAACAAGAGGCAGCATCAACATACTCAACCTCAGCAGTGGATAAGGCAACTGAATTTGCTTTTTAGTGGCCCATGATACAAGACATAAACCAAGAAAGTGAGCCATACCTGAGGTGCTTTTCCTATCCACAAGGAAACCTGCATAACCAGCATCAGCATATCCTACTAGATTGAAATTACTACCTTTGGGATACCAAAGACACAGATTAGTGGTCCCTTTCAAATATCTTAGTATCCTCTTAAGAGCAGTCAAGTGAGACTCTTTTGGATTAGCCTGGAAGCGAGCACAAAGCCCTACACCAAAAAAGATGTCAGGAATGCTGGCAGTAAGATACAAGAGTGAACCAATCATACCCCTATAAAACTTCTGATCAACTGATGAACCAGTTTCATCAATGTCTAATTTAGTGGCAGTTGCAATGGGGGTGTCTATTTCCTTTGATTCATCCATTTTAAACTTTTTGATCAGCTCTTTTGCATACTTCTGCTGATGGATCATGGTTCCATTTGGGCTTTGTTTGATCTGTAAGCCTAAGAAAAAGTTAAGCTCACCCATCATACTCATTTCAAACTCACTCCCCATTAATTTTGCAAAATCCTTACTTAGTTTATCAGTGCTGGCCCCAAAGATTATGTCATCAACATATATTTGTACTACAAGGAGATTCTTACCTTTTTCCCTTAAGAATAGGGTACTATCAATTTTACCTCTTTTGTAGCCATGTTCAAGCAAAAATTTGGACAGTCGTTCATACCATGATCTAGGAACCTGCTTGAGTCCATAGAGAGCCTTGTCTAATTTGTACACATGCTCAAGACATTCCTTGCTCTCATCGTAATATATACCCTCCTCTTGGCTGTAACCTTGGACCACCAGTCTTGCCTTATTTCTTGTGACTATTCCATCTTCATCAAGTTTGTTTCTGAAGACCCATTTTGTGCCAATAACTGATCTGTCCTTGGGTCTTGGACCTAGATGTCAAACTTGACTTCTCTCGAACTGATTGAGTTCATCTTGCATTGCATTCACCCAATCTGCATCCTACAAAGCCTCAACAACATTTTTAGGTTCAAAAAGAGATAGGAAGGCATCAAAAGCACACATATTCTTTAATTGTGATCTGGCTTTGACTCTAGATGTTGGATCAGTGATTATGTTCTCAATGGTATGAGAACTTTGATACTTGTGAGGTTTCACAACCAACTGATTTCTGCTAGATGTTTCTCCTATGTTCTGTTGCTGAGGAACAGGGTCATGAGCATGTTCTTTTAGGGGATTAGTTTTAGTTCCTCTTTGATCAGTTCCCTCTGTCAGGTTGCCCCTGGATAGAAGAACCTGTTCCATCACCTGTTCCTTCTTTTGGTGCCACTTTAACTTGTGCTGAGACTTCAGTCAAATCCTTTACCAGTCCAATGGCTTTATCTTCATGTTCCTGTCTCTCAGAAAGAATGTTAGTTTCATCAAACACTACATGCACACTTTCTTCTACACACAGAGTTCTTTTATTGAACACTTTATATGCTTTGCTATGTGAAGAATATCCCAAGAATACTCCCCCATCACTTCTGGGATCAAAATTACCTAGGGAGTCTTTTCCATTATTATGCACAAAGCACTTACATCCAAATGCCCTAAGATGGGATATATTTGATTTTCTCCCTTTAAGTAACTCATAGGGAGTCTTCTCTACAAGATGTCTAGTCATGCATCTATTGATAATGTAACATGCAATGTTTACAGCCTCTGCCCAGAAGCTGTGGGGCACTTTACTAGAAAGAAGCATAGTCCTAGCCATATCTTCAAGAGTCTTGTTCTTTCTTTCAACTACTCCATTTTGTTGAGGAGTCCTAGGAGCAGAGAAGTTATGATCTATACCATGCTCATCACAGAATTCAGCAAACTTAGCATTTCCTAATTCAGTTCCATGATCAGACCTAATGGATGCAAGTTGATTACCTAGTTATTTCTGAGTTTTTCTAACAAAAGCAGTAAACATGTCAAATGCTTCATCGTTAGATGTTAAAAATAGTACCCCAGGTAAATCTAGAATAATCATCAACAAGTACCATCACATATTTCTTTCCACATCTGCTCAAAGTTCTCATTAGACCACAGAAATCCACATGAACTAGTTCCAACATCTTGGTTGTGCTTACCTTTTTTTTTGCTTTTGAAGGATGATCTTACCTGCTTTCCCCTTGCACATGCCTCATAAACTTTGTCTTCCTTGAACTTGATGTTAGGTAACCCTATCACCAAGTCCTTAAAGACTAATTTGTTTAGCTGATTCAGACTAGCATGACCAAGTCTTTTGTGCCACATGAGGGGATCATTATCCAACACACTTAGGCAGGTGAGTTCATTTTCTGAAAGAGTAGACAAATCTACAATGTAAATATTGTTAACTCTTTTTCCCTGCAAAACAATCTTGTTAGTGGTGTAAGGTTAATCACAAAGCATTTGGTAGAGGTTAATGCTACAAGGTTACCTCTGTCACACAGTGGTGACACACTGATCAGGCTGTATTTCAAGCCATCTATCAAGTAGACATTTTCAATGGAGTGTGAGTCTGTCTTAGCTACATTTCCAACCCCAATAATCTCACCTTTCTTCCCATTACAAAGGAGACATTATCTCCCTTAAGTCCTCAAGTGAAAGGAACTGGTTCTTACTTCCAGTCATATGTTTTGAGCAGCCACTTTCCATGTACCATATTTGGCTACTTCCCTTCACTTGGACCTACAAAAAGAAATCAAGGGTTAGTCTTAGGAACTCAATCTAGTTTGGGTCCCTTTCTATAGGCAAAGGGGTAAATCAAATTCCTTTTAGCCCACCCAGGTAGCCTATTTTTCTTTTGAACAAAAGCTTTGTTCTTTTGACTAGCCTTTTCTTTTGCATTACATTCATTTTTGTAATGTCCAGTCTTCCCACAGTGTGTGCGGATTTTGTTCTCAGGAAGAGTGAGGTACTTGCTTTTAGGATCCCACTTAGGTGCTTGAGTCCCATAGCCAAGTCCTCTTTTGTTGCTACTATGATGTTCTTGTAGCCAAGAAAGTGCATCAGAAGCCTTGTTCCATTTGCAAGTTCTATCTAGTTCATGTTTTACCTTCCCTAGATCTTCTTTTTAGACTCTTATCTTCTCATCCTTCCTGTACAACTCATTCTTCATTTTTCCTAAGTTTTCTTCTAGGGTGAGATGAGTGTGATCATCTTTCTTCTTACTTGTTCCTAGTTTCTGTTTTATGTTCTCAGACCTAAGTTCTAGGACACTGGTGTCAAGTTCAAGAACCTGGTTCTTCAACTAAGTATTTTTACTATAACTCTCATTAGCCTTAGATTCTAGATTTTTGCACTTGGCTTTTAGGATCACACATTCCCTAGACAGATCTTCCTTCTCATTGTTAATTATCTCAGACTCATCAATGAAGTCTAGCAATAGCTCCGACAATCTTTCTTTGGACATGAATTTAATCTTGTCTTTGAGATGAAGGACACTTACCTCTTGTTCATCATCTGATTCTCCAATGGCCATAAGTGCTTGTTCATCTCCAGTGTCATCTTCTGAGTCCTCATCTGATGTTTCTCCCCAAGCAGCAACCATAGCCTTTGTTGATCCTTTGTTCCTTTTGAGTTGAACCTGTTCCTTCGTTCAGCCATTTCCTTGTTCCACTCAATTTCCCATTGAGGACAGTTCTTGATCATGTGATCAGTCTTACCATATTTGTAGCAACCCTCGCTGGTCTGTTTCTCAGGAACCCTTGGTTTGTTGAAGGTTGTACCTCTTGAAGAACCCTTTTCTCTCATCAGGTACGTTTTGAAATCTCTTATGATCATGGCCATTTCATCATCCTCCAGATCTGAACCTTCAGCTATTCTGAGAACCACACTTCTTTCCTTCTTGGGTGCATCCATTTTCATAGTTTGCCTTCTCAGTTCATAGGCAGTGTGGTTTCCAATCAGTTCATCCAGCTTGAGGTTAGCAATGTTCTTTGATTCCTGAATAACAGTGATTTTGCTTTCCCAAGTCACTGGTAAGACTCTTGTCAAGATTTTCTCAACCTTGTCTTCTTCAAGGATAATTCTCCCAAGAGATTTAAGTTTATTTGTTAGTGTTGTGAACCTTGTGTACATCTCCTGGATAGGTTCTCCTTCCTTCATACTGAAATTTTCATATTGAGAATATAGCAGTGTCCCTCTTGATCTCTTTACTTGAGGAGTTCCTTCATGAGCCACTTGTAAAGTGTCCCATATTTCCTTTGCAGTAGTACAACTTTGAATCCTGCTGTACTCGTCTGGACCCAGTCCACACACAAGCCATTTCTTGGCCTTGGCATTCTTCTCCCATTTCTTTAGATCTTCAGCAGTGCAGTCAGCTCTTGTCTTTGGCACATCTACACCTTCAGCATTCTTCTATGTAGTTGCCAAAGGACCATCAGTGACTATGTCCCAGAGTTCATAGTCTTCTCCTATGATGTGATCTCTCATCCTGTTCTTTCACCAAGAATAGTACTGACCATTAAAGAGTAGAGGCCTAGCAGTGGATTGCCCTTCCCAGTTTCCAGGTGGTGCACTCATTTTGATCTTTTCCTAAGGTGTTAGCCTCTTCAAGGATAACCAGCTCTGATACCAATTGATGTTTTAAGCGTCAATACCACACAAGAGGGGGGTTATTTGTGTGGTACCCAATTTTCGCTTAAGTTGTTTATGGAAGGACCTGGTTCTTCTAGGTGTTCCAACTACTACTGTTTGTGGAATAATAAATATAGAAAATAAAGGACATAGAGATTTTTACATGGAAAACACCTGGCTCAAAAGGTGAAAAAAAATCACGACCTACTACTCAGTAGGATTTTCCCAAACATCCACTAAAATCACTGAGCCAAAACAGCATTTATAAAAACTCTTTGTAAACCTAAGGATTAACTCTAATCCCGTTGGGGCACACAACCTCAACTGTTGCGACAACTTCAAGTTAGCTATAACTTGAACACTCTAGGTACCTAATACAATTGCGTCTATGAAAGCTGAAAGGTACAATTTTAAACCACCTACTACAATTGAACTAAAATAAAAGATAGACACAATGTAGCTGGTTCTTCTATCTCGTTCAAGTAGCTTCAGGAGTGCACACTCAAATCACACATAAATTGCTTGCAAAATCGCCTTGCTCTTTTGCCCTCAATTTAGTTTAACTTATGCGTATATGCATTACCTGTAAAAGAGAACGACACTAACATTTAATAGGTTAGTAATCAAAGTTTGATTGGGACTCAATTGCCACTCTTCTATCGTGGAAGAGTTCATGATGATCTCAAACTCTAACACTATCTTCGTCCTAGATTGTGTTCTCTTCATATAATGAGACTTTCTCCCCTTATCTATTATGCAACCTTTTCGAACAGATCAGGAGATATTGCTGCTTGTTCAGTAGGACTTATCTCCTTCACGTGCATCTCACATGTATAGATTGATCACGACTGTGCTTCACAAGATGGACCTGGTCCATGACTGAGTTCTTTTGTCATTCTTCAAAACTTCACCTGTTCTTGGGCCAACATATAGGCTTTGAAACACTCAGCCACCGAGCAAAATCTCTCGAGGTGCTCGTTCATCGCCACATAACGACTCACAATCGAGGTTTTTTATCGGACCGTCGAAGAGCCAGGCAAACACAACTCCTTAACGAGGGAAAAATAGAGCCTATATAAAAGGTTGTACTGACCCAACGCGTAAGAGCCACTGCCGCCAGCTCATATGAAAGGTCATACCGACCTAACGCGTAAGAGCCTAAGGGCCAACTTTAAAATTCAAAAACTTAAGGGTCAATGAGCTCGAGTCGAAACCCGACTCAGAGACTGAGCCCGAAAAAGTTAACTAGATATGCCTAAGGGAAAAAGCATAAGAGCTTAAACGACGGCTTATACTAAAAGGTCGTACCGACCCAGCGCGTAAGAGTCACTGTCACCAGCCCATATAAAAGGACGTACCGACCCACTGCATAAGAGCATAAGGGGCAGCTTAAAATTCAAAAAGTTGAAGATAAATAAACTAAAGTCGAAACCCGACTTAGAGATCGAACCCAAACACAGTCGATACTGCCAAAAGGCAAATGCGTAGGAGCCTACGGGCCAGCCCGACGAGTCTCGAGGCCATACTGAAAGCCTAAGGGTTCTTTACCCCAATACCCAATTTTTCCGGCCAATCATTGACAAGGCATCAAAAATCAAAGCAAATAAAGACGTTCACATACAATGAAGAATGGAACCAAAAAGTTTTCCTTCTATAATTACATTAGGCTTCACTTACAAAATCTTCCAGGAACACCATACGTAAGATTGAAAATAAAAAAGCCTAAGCCTACGTCCCCCTCGGGGACTATGGCCCGCCGGCCTCTTTCTCGCTATCTTCGGCATCAGACCGAAGGAACTTAGCTCCATATTCGTCCGCCTTTGCCTGCTTTATCTCTTCCGAGAGGTCAAAGCCCCTAGCATGGATCTCCTTGAGGGTTTCCCTTCGAGATTTGCACCGAGCATACTCCTTGCTTCTACTCTCACGGTCAAGATCTCCTCTCAGCTCAGCTATAGCGTCGGCAATGTCCTTCAAGTAGGCAGCCACTTTCTTATCAGCCTCAGTTCGGATCGCTCCAGCTTCAGACCGAGCATCCGCAACTTCGGCCTTCATCTTCAGAAGATCGGACTCGAGCTTTGTAATCATGTTCGTTCAAACCGAGCTATTCTCATGAGCATTGTGGAGTTGCACTTCGAGGGTGGAAGCCTTGGCCAAAGCATCCTTGTTAGCCGCAACCTGGGCGTCCACCCGAGCTTTTAGTTCATCGCACTCACACCTGACTTGACCAACTTCTTTCCAAAGGCTTTCCAGGTCCTCTATCTTTTTCTGCAACTGAAGAAAATGAAACATTAGCCTCAGAAGATAGAAAAGGAAACACGCTCTCACTTGGAACAAAAATTACCTGATCCTCTAGTTAGCTTTCGTAGTCCAGACTTCAACTTGCCTCATACCGCAAGTGTGCCAACTCGTCTTCTCTCTTATCACAAAGAAGCCTGAGGGATTTCTCCCCATCCATGGCTTTTCACATCCTGGCCTCACGACGAAGCAGCTCAGACTTGAGCTTGTTAAAAGCCTATGAAGGAGAGACTCGATAAGAGAGAAAAATTGCAAAACCTAAAGAACCGATGCGATCGGCCAAAACTCACCACATAGTAGAGCCGCTGAGCTTTCTCGAGAGTCGAGCGCACGTCTACTAGTCTGGCTCCATCAACCCCAGTAAAACCGCTCCCGGTTGGGATACAGTCGCTCGATATGTGCGGCCCCTGGGCTCGAGCATCCCTCGAAGTACCTTCGACGGGAGAAGAAGTCAGCGGTAGAGAACCCTCGTTCCTCGAAGTTCCTTCGACGGGAAAAGAAGATGGCAGCGAAGGAAGGACCGTTTTTCCAAAGCCAGAGATCTCGGGCGCCGCATGCTCGGCTGATGCACCCTCTCTGAGCCTCCGAGCTGGACTCATCCTGCTATAAGCATCATCGCCCTCTCCGAAAGGGCACGATCTCACCTTAAAAAACTCCCCAATGCCTGCGATGACGGAGTTAGTACGCATAAAAAGAAAGTGCCTTTTAAGAAAAGGAGCAAAACACATAGCACGTACAGTGATGCTTTGCCTCCCAACTAACCTTGGACAAGTTTCGCCACTTACGATCATCATAAGTCGAGTAGGTCGCCAACTTCCAAGCCCAATCCGTCAGGTTGGGGACCTCGTATGGCATCCATGGAATTGCTGCAGAAAGGGAAAAAAGGCGCATTTACGGAGCCCGCCTCCGCCATAAGAAAAACAACGAAAGCACAAGTGTACCACTTACGTGTAAAATTCCATTCCTCAGGAAATGGCAGAAACTCCGCGAGAATAATGTCGATAGTCCGTACCCGGATAAATCAGCTCATCCATCCCCGATCCCCATTTTCTTAATCATCGACAACGAAAGGCCTGGTGGATCGGCATCGTAGGGTTAACAGGCCTCGATGGCGAAAAGGCTAGTACAGCCTGATGAGATGACCAAGGGTAAACTCAAGCCCTGCTTCCTCCGCAAAGAATCTCATCATCAATACTGTCCTCCAAATGACGGATGGACCTGTGCCAAGGTAGCCTGATACTTTCTACAGAAGTCAAGCACAACCCTATCAAGGGGGCTCAGCGTAAAGGGGTACGTGTATACGTTCAAAAACCCCTCGGCATGATCCATGATGCTCTCATCAGGGGAAGTTACCTACAATATCACCTTTTCCCCCCATCCACAATCTTTCTTCACCGACTCAAGGTACCCCTCTCCTATTAAAGAAATAAACTTCGAGGGATACTCCTAATGTGTCACAACCCAAACCGATGGGCCGCGACGGGTGCCTGAGTCCTACCTGTCAAACACCCCTAAGCATGCGTCTAAGAAATGAACCTGAATAACTCTGCTGCATTACGAAAATAACATACATGAAGGAAACCTGCCATCAAGGCATATGTACGTATACATGCAGAATACAATGGGCGAGCCGGCAAGGCTGCTATAGACAACTATAAATCCATAACTGAAAGCCGACAAGGCCACATACAACCCAACTAGACATACTGTCTACAGACCTCTAATAAAAATATAACTGTACAAAGATGGGACTGAGCCACATCATACCCATATATATATATATATATATATATATATATATATATACACGCCAACTCTCGCTGATCAAGGATCCTAAGAAGGGGGGCCGTCAGCTTGCCTACCTGCACCTGCGGGCATGAAACGCAGGCCCCGTAAAATAAGGCGTCAGTATTAAAAATGTACTGAGTATATAAGGCATGAAAATTTGTACGTAAAAGACATAGATGAAACATGGAATAAAGAAACACATCTTTAAATCTGAATAATTTTGTAAATTCTGAAACATTTTTAATGTCATGCACATGCGTATAAATGTCGTGCCATGAATAGGTATGGGTGTACATAATATCATCAAGCCACGGAGGGCATCCCATCATATCGTCTCGGCCAATGTGGGCAACATCATCAACATATACCAGCTGATCAGGTGGTGGTGCGTATATAACGCCGTAACCTTTTCCCATATCCCATATACATATATTTACATATATACGCGTATATAGCACCATTTGGTCATGGGTAAACGTACATGTATAAATGGGTGAAATGCATGAAAAATACGTAATAAATCTCAATATTCCTTCCGGATAAATTTTTTCAACTGCTTATTATTCTGAGACCCATGAACAGAAGATAGTAATAATTCACACGGGGAATCAAGAATGTAGACACCCCTAATATTTCTATGAATAGAGTAATTTATGGAAACTATGTGTTTGCTCGTTTCTTCGGTATAATTTCAACCATGCAAAAAGAAAGAGGGAATAACCTTAACATACATGTTCCTTGAATTATTTGCAAGAAATGAAGCTTCTAGTTCTGTGAAATATGTTGAACGAAAGAATGAAGCTTCTGCTTCTTTGAATTTGAACGAAATTTCAAGGTTCTTACTTCTTGGAATGACCACGTTACTTTGGTCTCATTTTTGATTCATAAGGAATTGTAAAAGTCACGTTTCCTAAGCCATAAAAATTTGATCTTCATGTGTTCTTTGAGAATGTAACGTTTAAATGAGTTACATATATATATATATATATATATATATATATATATATATATACACACACAAACATATCGTACCAAAATCAAAAGCAGCTCCGGATTAAGTGGAGCACGCCAACTCTCGCTGATCAAGGATCCTAAGAAGGGGGACCGTCAGCTTGCCTACCTGCACCTGCGGGCATGAAACGCAGGCCCCGTAAAATAGGGCGTCATTACGAAAAATGTACAGAGTATGTAAGGCATGAAAATTTGTACGTAAAAGACATAGATGAAACATGGAATAAAGAAATACATCTTTAAATCTGAATAACTTTGTAAATTCTAAAACATTTATAATGTCATGCACATGCGTATAAATGTCGTGCCATGCATAGGTATGGGTGTACATAATATCAACAAGCCACTGAGGGGATCCCATTATATCGTCTCGGCCACTGTGGGCAACATCATCAACATATACCAACTGATCAGGTGGTGGTGCGTATATAACGCCGTAACCTTTTTCCATATCCCATATACATATATTTACATATATACGCGTATATAACGCCATTTGGTCATGGGTCAATGCACATGTATAAATGGGTGAAATGCATGAAAAATACGTAATAAATCTCAATATTCCTTCCGGATAAACTTTTTCAACTGCGTATTATTCTGAGACCCGTGAACAGAAGATAGTAATAATTCACACGGGGAATCAAGAATGTAGACACCCCTAATATTTCTATGAATAGAGTAATTTATGGAAACTGTGCGTTTGCTCGTTTCTTTGGTATAATTTGGACCACGCCAAAAAAAAAAGGGGATGGCCTTAACATACCTGTTCCTTGAATTATTTGCACGAAATAAAGCTTCTACTTCTATGAAATATGTTGAACGAAAGAATGAAGCTTCTGCTTCTTTGAATTTGAACGAAATTTCAAGGTTCTTGCTTCTTGGAATGACCACGTTACTTTGGTTTTATTTTTGATTAATAAGGAATTGTAAAATTCACGTTTCCTAAGCCATAAAAATCTGATCTTCAAGTGTTCTTTGAGAATGTAAAGTTTGAATGAGTTATATGTATATCGAACGTTTCCTTTCACTCTTTAATTCAAGACTTTCATATGTAATGTCTTGGGAATGAAAAGGTTTTGTAATTTTGTGACACTTAATCAAGGAATGACTTAGTCATTTCTTGATAATGTGGCTAGCTGCCACGTGGGGATGGGGTGGGATATTTAATTTTTATCCACTTATTAAGTAATTAGGTAATGTTCCGTTATCCGGTAATTAACNCACTACCTCGAGGGTTTCTGCTATTGCAAGTACGGGTCATTTACCCGATCCTCCGGCCCTCGAGCTACCTGAGCCCGAGCCAATTTTCACTCAAAAACTGCTAATAAAGCCTTAGGGCTATTTCTTACCTGCGGGTCGAGTTAAACGTCCTCTCGGTTACTTTAACCCAGGGGCTATTCGAATCCAGGCAAACCATCGTCCGGATCTATCTATAACGCCTTAAGGCTATCTTCGCTCTAAGTTCAAAAGAAGTTTTCAGGTCGCCCGAGCCTGAGCAAATTCCCACTTGAGGACTACTTTCGAAAGCCTAAAGGCTATCTTTATTCTCAGGCGTCCGAGCAAGTTCTACCTCGAGGACTATCGGCGGGATCTGAAAGGCTAAGTTTCGTTCTATAAATTCGAAGCCCTATTCCCACTCGGGGGTCCCAACGACCTAAGCCGTATCAATTCAACCTGAGCTCAAGCCAAGGAACAACAAAGGGCTCCACAGAATATCATATGAACCAATCAAGAACCGGGGAAATACCTACACCCGGGCCCGATATTCAAACCGATCGGTAGAGTCATGCATTCAGATTCTTCTCAAATGCAAATAAAGGGAAATCCAGGATAAATCAGAGACAAATTGAAGAAACTTCTTTGCATTGACAAATGATGCCCACGAAGGGTCCTTACACAGAAACAAAGAAGCAAAAGTAACAGCTAAAAGTCTAATCTACTCTCGGGGGTACATCTTCGGGAGCAATGCCTTCGAGAATCATTTTTTCAGGGCTTCACCTCGACCTTCCAATAGGCATCTTCAAAGATGAGGAAGAAGCAGAAAAAGATGAAGAGGGGGCCATAACTCACCATAAAGCAGAAGCTCTTAGCAGGCCGAGCAAATTGCAGCCTGATAGAGGACTTGGCGAGCACAGGCCTTGCCGGCACGACTACTTTGAGTCCACTTCTTGGAACATTGTGTCGTGCAGGTTAGTAGTTGATAGCGCCGCTTCACTCCATGGAAAGCAAAAGGGGTGAAGCGCCACACCAAGCCGAAGTAGGGAGGTGAGTAGTTGTGTAAAGTTCGAACATCCTCTAGAGCAGCAGTGTAAAGTTCGAATATCTTCCCGAGTAGGAAGAAATCCGACATCCCCCTCTTCGTCTCGAGCCAACGACGACTGCAGTAACAACAACGACAACAACAACAACAACTTGTGCGGTCCCACTCAGTAGGGGAAAGATCTGAGAAAGACCCATAACACAACTGGCAAGGACACTGTCGTATGACCTTGCGGTCACTGGACTTAAACATGGGAAATAAAATTGGATGGAGAAGAAGAGAAGTAAGGAGTCAAAGGCTGTTGAAGAATTACTGAATGAAGTTGTGATTCTAGAAAGCTTCCATTTACAGAAAGGAGGAAACGTAACCAGTAGAGCCATCAATGTCTTTGGAAAATGGATCGACAGGCGCAATCAATGCCTGTTAGGAAACAGACCAACGGCAATATTATCGCCTTGAAAAAGTAAACTGGCACTACATCAAATGTTCCTCGAAAAGACGTATCGATGGGATGTCTCAGTTATCGGAAAAGCTGAGTCATAAGCATGACATAATCGCAAGAGGCTCGAGGGGATCGGTGTCAAAATCGTTTCTTATCATTTTATTCTAAGAAATGCAGGGACTATTTGTATACGGTAAAAATCAGAGGGCTCGATTTTATGATCACTAGGGCACCTCAAAAAGACCTCCCCCGGAAGGCTCAAAGTCTAGCTAGGAGTTCGCCCCCGAGGGTTCATAATGATCGACCTCGAGGCAGTGCAAACCAACGTCTACGACACACCAGCGGGAAGTTCCCAAGGCATATGATCAAAGCTGACAAAACCTGCAAGGGAAACACTAGTCTGTGTCAGACTAGTAAGTAGTTGTGCCAGCTACTTTTCTTTGTAATAATTACTCATGTACTATGTTGGAATTTCCCTCCATATATAAAGGGGATCCTTGTCATTTTGTAAAGTAATCGGATGCACAAGAGATAACACACTACATTCAATACAAGAACATTCTTTGTTCTCTAGCTTGAACACATTCTCTTGGTTTCATTATTTTCAGTTACTACTTATATTCATTGTGTTCTATTAATTGTTCATTATTTATCACTCATTATTGATCATAGAAAGCTGCCAACGTAGCTATCATAACTGTTAATCCTCCCTCGTTGCCCTTAGCTGGGCATCCGACTCGACCTCGAGGCCCCGTATACGCCAGTTCGAGGCCCCGATTTCCAACCATTCGGTTTGGTTATTATACTATCTACAAGCCATCATCTTAATTTCTAACCCTTCGCTTAGCATCTATTGCCTAACAACTAGCATAAAAATAGATCACGTATTTTTAGAACAACAAAATCAAATCTAATTGTTGTTACCATTTTCAAGGTAAACAACTCGTGAGACCTAGGCAACCTAGGGATCTAACAACAACTTGTCACAACCCGAAAACCCAAACGCCGGACCGTTATAGCGCCTAATATCTCACTTGCTAGACAAGCCAACATTAGTACACAACTAATCATTTAAAAGCCAATTTGAAAGCAATTTAAAAAGAAATAAAGCTATAAAAATTCAAAATAGACATAATAACTCCAAACGCTGGGTAGTCAAATCCCAGAATTTGGTGTCACAAGTACATGAGCATGTTAGAAGTACTCCAACCAATGTCAGAATGAAAACGCAACTGTTTGCAGCAAAATAAATAGTATAACTAGATATGGAAGGGGACTTCAGGGACTGTGATCGCCATGCAGCTCTACCTCAAGTCTCTAAATGTAGATATTATCCGAGCAAAACTCCGTTAGATGCCGCTTGGATAACCTCCTGAGTCTGCACAAGAAGTGCGGAAGTGTAGCGTAAGCACAACCGACCTCATATACTACGTAAATATCGAGTCTAACCTCAACGAAGTGGTAATGAGTCTATAACAAGGCACTCACTAAAAACCTGTATGATTATCGTGAAATAACAATAAAATAAAGAAAACAAGTATAACATTAAAACTAGAATAAAAATTACATAACAGAGGGCCCCAGAATAATCAAAGCTCAATTTTCTCAGTGCAACACAGATACGAAAAACAATAGCTCAAAATAGTTAAATATGTATTCTCTGTTGCGGTACACAACCCGATCCAAAAAAATATATAAATAACATGTCTTCTCTATTGCGGCGCGTAACTTTATCCAGAAATATAAATAGCAAATCTTCTCTGTTGCGACACGAAATCAAATCCGCAAATATATATATATATATATATATATATATCATTACGGTGTGCAACTCGTTCCCAAACAGTAATACCAATATCCTTGCGACGTGCCACCCAATCCCACACAATAATGATATTAATATACAACTACAGCGCAACTACGACATATCTAAAATAAAACACAATACGAGAATTACATAATTTCAAGATATAAAGCGGATAAAAGTAGCTATCTACTAATGCATAAGGTTATAAAATAAGTAACAATAATCAATAAATAAATACATGAAAGCAAATAGCAATTAAGGCATGTAACGGATAAAGGCATGAATTTAACAAGTAAGGGCAAGTAACAGTTAGAGCATTTAACAACTACTAACATCGATTAAATGAAAGCATTGAATAATTGAAAACAATAAATAAATATCCTAACCCACATGCTTAACCCATGACTACATATATACACTCGTCACCTTGCATATACATCGTCCCCGCACATAAATAAAGTAGCAATTAAACCAATCAAGTCCTAATTCCCTCAATCCAAACTTAACCACAACACTCACCTCTTCCCGCAACCAAATCAATTATCAACCACGGCTTTTTCCTTTAGAATTAACCTGCAAACCAATCAAATCTAGTCAAATAGAGTTCAAATAATTCAAAATAAGCTTTAGAAACTACCCACGAGTGAAAAAAATTAAATCTTTAATGAAATCGGAAGATATCAACAAAAATCAACCCCCGGCCCGCTTGGTCAAAACCCGAGATTCGGATCAACCAATTACTCATTCATCCCGAGCCCGGTTATGTAATTTATTTCAAAACCCGACTTCAATTCGAGGTTATCTCAGTTTACCTGTAATGACCCGATCGGTCGTATTGGGTTATTGCGCCTCGTTACCCCTTTTATTGCTTCACACATGTGTGTTTATAATTTTATGACTTGCAGGGTTGGTTAGTTCCATTCCAAAAAGTTTTTGGGTCTATTTGGACTCTTGATTCATGACTTAGAAGTTTAAAATTAAAAAATATTGATCAAACTTTGACTTTCTGGAAAACAACTTTGGAACTGTATTTTTATGACTCCGACAGCTTCGTATCGTATTTTCGGATTTGGGTGTATGCTCGAAATTGATTTTGGAAGTCCGTAGGTTGATTTGTCGAAATTTGGCAATTTGAAGTTGGAAAGTTTGACCGTAGGTTGACTTTTAGCGACCGAGCTCAGAATTTGAATTTGGGACTTGGAATAGGTCCGTTATGGTATTTAGAACTTGCCTGCAAAATTTTGTGTCGTTTGAAGTTGATTTGATAGGATTCGGCCGTTTAGTTGTAATTCTAGAAGTTCTTAAAATTTTCTTTGAAATTCATGTGTTTTAGAGTTTAATTCGTAGTTTTAGATGTTATTTATGTGTTTTTGATCACGTGAGTGAGTTCATATATTATTTTTTAACTTGTGTGAGTGTTTGGTTTGGAGCCCTGAGGGCTAGGATGAGTTTCAAACATATTTTGGAGCGGTTTGGACTGAAAATGGCAAAATCTGGTATATGGTGCTCTGGTGTCGCAAATGCGAACACCAGGGTCGCATTAGCAAAGGTGACAGAAAAGGGGCAGTTGTCACAGATGCGACTTCCCCTTCGCAATTTGCGAAGGCAACGGAAATTGAACAGTGTTCGCAATTGCGAACAGTTGTTCGCAATTGCGAATAGTTGTTCGCTTTTACAATGACCCTCCACTTTGCAATTGCAAAAGCTCTATCGTAATTACGATGTGTGCTGATTCTCTCAGGCTTCACAAATGCGAGCCCTGATTCGCAATTTCGAGGTTGTGTTGCAAATGCGATATCCGCAACTGGTTAAAGGGCTGGGAGACGAGATTTTCGAACTTATTCTCTCATTTTTAAACCCTAGACTAGATAGGAGGCAATTCAGAGAGGGAATTTTCACCTACAAACCTTGTTTAAGTGATTCTAATTTATTTCTAATCATATTCGATCAACATATCTTAGATTTTAGCATCAACTTCATGTGAATCAAAGTGAAAATTTGTGAAACTTTGTCAAATTTTTAACAAATAAAAATTTGAGTTTTCAGAGCCGATTTGGACTTGGATTTAGAAACTAATCACACATATGAACTTGTGGAATCATGGGTAGACGAAATCTACGATTGGACCCGGGTTTTGATTGAGTGGGCCCGTGGTTGACTTTTGTTGACTTTTTGAAAAAAGTGTAATGATCTTAGCTTTATCTATAGCAATTGAATTCTCTAGCATTGTTTGAAGATATTAAGTCGATTTTGGTTAGATTTGAGCCGTGTGGAGGCAGATTTTAAGGAAAAAGCTATTTCCGAGTGTTCAATTGGCCTAGGAGGTAAGTGTCTTGCCTAACTTCGTGTGGGTAAACTACCCCTTAGGAT
Source organism: Nicotiana attenuata (assembly GCF_001879085.1). NCBI lineage: Eukaryota > Viridiplantae > Streptophyta > Magnoliopsida > Solanales > Solanaceae > Nicotiana > Nicotiana attenuata. Next base: position 220,039 of record NW_017671071.1, on the reverse strand, counting down.
TTGGTATTGTTTGATTCAATTGTGTTAAGTGAAATCCGTCTACGCATGGTGATGAGTGGGTATAATAGTTGTACGTGGTATTTGATCGATTTAGGCTACTCATACTACTTCCATGCTTAAATTGAATGCCATATCATGTTCTAATTCTCTTAGTCAATCTATTCTTGCGTGTGTTAGTCTATTCTTACATGCCTTAAATGTTTCTGTTAGAACTTGTTCTGCCTCCAAAATGATAATTTGCTCTCAAGCTTTAGTTGAACTTGTTGCGTCTTTTATTGTTACATGCCATCTCTTCATTGTTGATTATCATTAATTGAAGTTGTTGTTCATGTTACCTCTTTCATTGTTGGTTACCATTAATTGAAGTTATTATTCATGTTATATCTTTATTTGATGATTTTCATTATTTGAAGTCATTGCTACACGTTATATTTTCCGTTTTGAGTTATTCCTATTTTACATTGTGGTTATACATATTCTCTCATTGTTGAAGTATTGGTGTTGAGGTTGTGAAAGTCGTAATCACGTTGAGGCGAAATTGTTATATTTGAAACATCTTCCTTGTGAGCATTTTACATTTATTATTTTTGTTTATATTCTTGTACCTATTATGGTGGAGTCGTGTGCTATTATGATGGATATATTTATAGTGTGGATTGCTGGCAAATTGCGATATATGGGCACATATGGTGCGAGTTGTTATTGTAATATGATATTGACGCACATGCGGCGGTGTAAGGCTTGGGGTTGATGTGCATATGGCGGTATAAAGTTGGACTTATGCGCATGTATCTTGTAGAGGTCTACCAGTACATCCTGTTGCAACAGTTCAGCCCGTGGTTAGGGAGCAACATCCGAGGAGGAGCAGCTTAGGCTCGAGAAGTAAAAGAAGTACCACCCTCCTACTTTCATTGGTTTGGCTTCAGAGGATGCACATGGATTTCTTAAGGAGTGCCGCTGTATTCTCTGTCCTATGGGTATTTTGGAGGCAAGTGGGGTTACTTTTACTACCTTCCAACTGTCCGGAGCAGCATATCAGTGGTGGCGAGTATACAAGGAGGGTAGCCTAGCCGAGGCAGCTTCACTTACATGGACTCAGATTTCATAGTTATTCTTTAAAGAGTTTGTCCCTCAGACCCTTTGGGATGCTTGGCGTGCGGAGTTTGAGCAGCTGCGCTAGGGTACTATGACAATGTCGAAGTATGCTGTCCGATTCAGTAATTTGTCCAAGCATGCACCTGCCTTGGTTTCTACAATCAGAGAGCGAATTCGTCGATTTATCGAGGGGCTCAACTATGGTATTAGATTCAACAAGGCAAGAGAGTTGGAGACAGATACTCCATATCAGCAGGTGGTTGAGATTGCACGGAGGTTGGAGGGTATGCGAGGCCGTGAGAGACATGATGGGGAGGCCAAGAGGCCTTATGGGATGGGAGGATTTAGTGGTGGTCACGTTGTAGCTACAGCTCGTCATAGTAGAGGCTATGCGAGCCGTTTAGTTCATTCAGCACTTCCAGCATCTAGTGGTGCTCCGGTTATTCTGAGGTCTCAGGTTGCACACTTTGCTCAGCCACTTTCTATTGCACCTCCTGTGCCTTCAGCGGTCAGTCCAGCCGACCAGGCTCGAGCCAGTCCTAGCGGCCACGCCCATTGAGAGCTTGCTTTGAGTTTGGTGATACCCGCCACTTAGTTAGAGAGTGAACCAGACTTAGGAGGGGTGTACCTCCCCAAGATACTCAGGCTCCATGGATTTAGTCAGGTCCACAGACTTCCCAGGACATTGTTATTGCCCTAGTTGCCGCTCCACTCGCTCAGCCAGCTAGGGGTTGGGGATGGGCGGGTAGAGGTCGTCCTAGAGGGGGAGACTAGGTTAGATTCTATGTTTTTTGGGTAGGACGGAGGCAGTTGCTTCAGACTTAGTCATTACAGGTATGGTTCTGGTTTTCCATAGAGATGTATCAGTCTTATTTAACCAAGATTCACTTATTCATATGTGTCATCTTACTTTGCTCCATATTTGGATATATCGCGTGATTCCTTTAGTTCTCCTATTTATGTGTCCACACCTCTAGGAGATTCTATTGTTGTAACCCGTGTATATCGGTCATGTTTAGTTGTTATTGGTGGTTTTGAGACAAGAGTTGATCTATTGTTACTTAGTATGGTGGACTTTGACGTTATCTTAGGTATGGACTAGTTGCCATCCTATCATGCCAATCTAGATTGTCATGTCAAGACTGTGACGCTGGCTATGCCAGGTTTACCACGGTTGGAGTGGAGGGGTGCATTAGATTATGTGCCTAGCAGGGTTGTATCATTTTTAAAGGCTTAGCTGATGGTTGAGAAGGGGTATGATGCTTATCTAGCCTTTGTGAGAGATCTCAATGCTGATACTCCTAACGTTGAGTCAGTTTCGGTAGTGAGAGACTTTCTAAATGTTTTTCCAGCATATCTTCAGGGCATGCCGCCCGATAGGGATATCAATTTTGGTATTGACTTGTTGCCGGCACCCAACCCATTTCAATTCTACCATATTAGATGGCCTTAGCGGAGTTGAAGGAGTTAAAGGAGCAGTTGTAGGTGTTGCTTGATAAGGGTTTCATTCGGCCTAGTGTATCGCCATGGGGTGCTCTGGTCTTGTTTGTGAAGAAGAATGATGGTTGTATGCGTATGTGTATTTAGTATTGGCAGTTGAACATGGTTAGAGTGAAGAATAGGTAACCATTGCGACACATTGATCACTTATTTGATCAGCTACAGGGTGCCAGAGTGTTCTCAAAGATTGATTTGTGGTTAGGTTATTATTAGCTAAAGATTTGGGATCTGGATATTTCGAAGACTGCCTTTAGGACTCAGTATGGTCACTACGAGTTTCTTGTGATGTTATTTGGGCTGACCAATGCCCCAGCAGCATTTATGCACTTGATGAATAGTGTATTCTAGCATTATCTTGATTCATTCGTCATTGTGTTTATTGACGACATCTTGGTGTACTCATGCAGTCGGGAAGATCATGAGCAACACCTGAGGATCGTGGTCCAGATCTTCAGAGAAAAAAAGTTGTATGCAATATTTTCAAAGTAGGAATTCTGGCTTAATTCAGTGGCGCTTTTGGGTCATGTGGTGTCGAGTGAGGGGATCAAGGAAGATCCGAAAAAGATTGAAGCAGTGCAGAATTGGCCTAGATCATCTTCAAAAACTGAGATCCGAAGTTTCCTTGGTTTGGCCGGGTATTGTCGTCGTTTCGTAGAGGGTTTCTCATTTATTGCTGCACCTATGAACAGATTGACCTAGAAGGGTGCTCCATTCAAATAGACCAAGGTCTGTGAGGTGAGCTTTTAAAAGCTCAAGACTACTTTGACTACAACCCCAGTGTTGGTGTTGCCTATAGGCTCGGGGTCTTATACTGTGTATTGTGATGCGTCACGTGTTGGCCTCGGCGCCGTGTTGATGCAAGACGGTAGGATGATTTCCTATACGTCTCGATAGCTGAAGACCCATGAGAAGAATTATTCAGTCCACGACTTAGAGTTGTCATCCATTGTTCATGCATTAAGATCTGGCGGCATTATTTGTACAGTGTTCTTTGTGAGGTCTTTACTGACTACCGGAGTCTACAGCATTTGTTCAAACAGAAAGATCTGAACTTGTAGTAGCGGAGGTGGTTAGAGTTGCTTAAGGACTATGATATCACCATTTTATATCATCCCGGGAAGGCCAATATGGTGGCTGATGCCTTGAGTCGAAAGGCGGAGAGTTTGGGTAGTTTAGCATATCTACCGGCAGCAAAGAGGCCATTTGCCATTGGCAGCGGAGAGTTCTTGCTTGCGTGGTTTCTCGGTCTTCTCTGTATGATAGTATCAGAGAGTGTCTGTATGATGACCCCCATTTTCTTGTCCTCAAGGGCAAAGTTCAGCGTGGCGATACCAAGGAGGTTACTATTGTTGATGACGGTGTATTGTGAATGCAGGGCCGGTTATTTGTGCCCTATATGTATGGTCTGCGTGAGTTGATTCTTTAGTAGGCCCACAGTTTGCGGTACTCCATTCATCCAGGAGTCGCTAAGACATATCAGGACTTGAGGCAGCACTATTGGTGGAGGAGGATGAAGAAAGACATAGTGGAGTATGTAGCTCAATGCTTAAATTGTCAGCAGGTGAAATATGAGCATCAATGACTGGGTGGTTTACCTCAGTGGATTGAGATTCCCGAGTGGAAATGGGAGCATGTAACCATGTACTTCGTTGTTGGGCTCCCATGAACTCAGAGGAAGTTTGACATGGTATGGCTGATTATGGACAGGTTGGCCAACTCGACTCATTTCATAGCAGTAGTGACTACCTATTCTTCAGAACAACTGGTTCAGGTTTATATCTGTGAGATTGTTCGACTTCATGGCATACCTGTATCTATTATCTCTGATCGGGGTATGTAGTTCACATTGCGCTTCTGGAGAGCCGTACAACGTGATCTTAGCATACAGGTTGAGTTGAGTACAACATTTCACCCTTAGACGAATAGACAATCCGAGCGTACTATTCAGATATTGGAGGATATGCTTCACGCATGTGTTATGGACTTCGGGGGTGCATGGGATCCGTTCTTGCCACTTGGGGAGTTTGCCTACAACAACAACTACCAATCGAGTATTCATATGGCTCGGTATGAGGCTCTATATGGGAGACATGTCGTTCTCTAGTTGGGTAGTTTGAGCCAGGAGAGGCTAAGTTATTAGGCACGGATCTGGTCCGAGATGCTTTGGAGAAGGTCAAGATGATCCAGGATCGGCTTCGTACAACTAAATTTAGATAGAAAAGTTATGCGGATCGAAAGGTTCACGATGTTGAATTCATGGTTGGGGAGCGGAGCTTGCTCTGCGTTTCACCCATGAAGGCTGTGATGAGGTTCGAGAAGAAGGGCAAATTGAGCCCTAGGTATATCGGACCTTTTGAGATCCTTAAGACGGTGTATTGCGAATGCAGGGCCGGTTATTTGTGCCCTATGTTATGGTCTGCATGAGTTGATTCTTCAGTAGGCCCACTGTTTGCGGTACTCCATTCATCCAGGAGTCGCTAAGATGTATCAGGACTTGAGGTAGCACTATTGGTGGATGAGGATGAAGAAAGACATAGTGGAGTATGTAGCTCAATGCCTAAATTTTCAGCAGGTGAAATATGAGCATCAGCGACCGGGTGGTTTACCTTAGTGGCTTGAGATTCTCAAGTGGAAATGGGAGCATGTAACCATGGACTTCGTTGTTGGGCTCCCACGAACTCAGAGGAAGTTTGACATGGTATGGCTGATTGTGGACATGTTGGCCAAGTCGACTCATTTCATTCCACTAGTGACTACCTATTCTTCAGAGCAGCTGGCTCATATTTATATCAGTGAGATTGTCCGACTTCATGGCATACATGTATCCATTATCTCTGATCGGGGTATGTAGTTCATATCGCACTTCTGGAGAGCCGTACAGCGTGAGCTAGGCATACAGGTTGAGTTGAGTACAACATTTCACCCTTAGATGAACAGAGAGTCCGAGCGTACTATTTAGATATTGGAGGATATGCTTCGCGCCTGTGTTATGGACTTTGGGGGGTGCTTGGGATCAGTTCTTGCCACTTGGGGAGTTTGCCTACAACAACAACTACCAATCGAGTATTCAGATGGCTCGGTATAAGGCTCTATATGGGAGACGTGTCGTTCTCCAGTTGGGTGGTTTGAGCCGGGAGAGGCTAAGTTATTAGGCAAGGATCTGGTTCGAGATGCTTTGGAGAAGGTCATGATGATCCACGATCGGCTTCGTACAGCCAAATCTAGATAGAAAAGTTATACGGATCGGAAGGTTCACGATGTTGCATTCATGGTTGGGGAGCGGGTCTTGCTCTGGGTTTCACCCATGAAGGTTGTGATGAGGTTCGAGAAGAAGGGCAAATTGAGCCCTAGGTATATTAGACCTTTTGAGATCCTTGAGAGGATTGGAAAGGTGGCCTACAAGCTTGCCTTTCCACCTAGTTTATCTGCAATTCATCGGATGTTCCATATCTATATGTTCGGAAAGTATTACGGTGATCCGTCTCATATTTTAGACTTCAGCATAGTTCAATTGGATGTGGATTTCACTTATATTGAGGAGCCTGTGACTATCTTGGACTAACAGGTCTGAAAGTTGAGATCAAAGAGTATTGTTTCAGACTTTCAGTGAAGGTTCAATGGAGGGGTCATCTGATCGAAGAGGTCACCAAGGAGACCGAGCATGACATGCGGAGTCGTTATCCTCATCTTTTCACCACTTCGGGTATGTCCTTATACACGTTCGAGGACGAATGTTTGTTTTAAGAGGGGGAGAGCGTAACGACCCAATCGGCCATTTTGTGTAATTGCTCTCCATTACCCTTTTTATTGCTTCACACATGTGTGATTATGATTTATGACTTGCTGTGTTGGTTAGTTCTATTCGGGAAGCATTCAGGTTGATTTGGACCCTTGTTTCTTGACTTAAAAGTTTAAAATATTAACCAAACTTTGACTTTTGTGAAAACGATCCAGGAACTGTATTTTTGTGACTCTGATATCTTCGTATCGTGATTTCGGACTTGGGCGTATGCCCGGAATTAATTTTGGAAGTACGTAGGTTGATTTGTGGTGATTTGCTGAAATTTGGCAATTTGAAGTTGGAAAGTTTGACCGTAGATTGAATTTTAGCTATTGAGCTCGGAATTTTATTTTTGGGACTTGAAATAGGTCCGTTATGGTATTTGGAACTTGCCTGCAAAATTTGGTGTCATTTGGAGTTGATTTGATAAGATTCGGACGTTTTGCTTTAATTCTAGAAGTTCATGAAAAATTCTTTGAAATTCATGCGTTTTAGAGTTCAATTCATAGTTTTAGATGTTATTTTATGTTTTGATTGTGCGATTAAGTTCATATGTTGTTTTAAGACTTGTGTGGATGTTTGGTTTGGAGCCCTAAGGGCTCGGATGAGTTTCAGACATATTCCGGAGAGCACTGGACTGAAAAATGGCAAAATTCGGTGTCTGGTGCTCTGGTGTCGCAAATGTGAACACCAGAGTCGCATTTTTGAAGGTGACAGAAGAGGGGGTTGTCGCGAATGTGACTTCCCCTTCGCATTTGCGAAGGCAACAAAAATTGGACAGTGTTCGCAACAGTTGTTCGCTTTTGCGATGACCCTCCAGTTCGCAATTGCGAAAGCTGTATCGCAATTGCGATGTATGCTGAATCTGTCAGGGTTCGCAAATGCGAGCCCTGGTCTGCAATTGCGAGGGTTCGCATTGTGTCGCTAATGCGACATCTGCAGCTGGTTAAAAGGGCTGGGAGACGGGATTTTTGAACTCATTCTCTCATTTTTGAACCCTAGAGTCGGTAGGAGGCGATGTAGAAGGGATTTTCACCTACAAACCTTGGGTAGGTGAATCTAATCTATTCCTAATCATTTTCCATCAACATATCTTAGATTTTTAAAATCAAAATCATGTGAATCAAAGTGATATGAAACTTTGTCAAGTTTGAAAAATAAGAAATTGAGTTTTAAGAGTCGATTTGGACTCGAATTTTGAAACTAATCACATATATGAACTCGTGGGGGCATGGGCAGACGGAATCTACCAATGGACCCGGGTTTTGACCGGGCGAGCCCCGGTTGACTTTTGCTAACTTTTTGGAAAAAGTATAAAGATCTTAGCTTTATCTATTGCAATTGAATTCTCTAGCATTGTTTGATGATATTAAGTTGATTTTGGTTAGATTTGAACCATATGGAGGCGGATTTTAAGGGAAAAGCTATTTCTGAGTGTTGAATTGACCTAGTTGAGGTAAATTTCTAACCTAACTTCATGTGAGACAACTACCCCTTAGGATTTGGTATTGTTTGATTCAATTGTTCTAAGTGAAATTCGTGTACACAAGATAACGAGTGGGTACACGGGTTTTACGTAGTATTTGATCAATTTAGGCTACTTTGACTATTTCAGTGCTTAAATTGAATTCCATATCGTATTCTAATTCTCTTAGTCAATCTATTATTACTTTTGTTAGTCTTTCTTTACATGCCTTAAATTATTTCGTTAATACTTGTTCTACCTCCTAATTGATAATTTTCTCTCATGCTTTAGTTGAAATTATTGTCTCTTTTTTTGTTACATGACGTCTCTTTATTGTTGATTATCATTAATTAAAGTTATTGTTTGTGCTACCTCTTTCATTGTTGGTTACCGTTAATTGAAGTTATTGTTCATGTTATTTCTTTCTTTGTTGATTTCCATTATTTGAAGTCATTGCTACACTTTATCTTTTCCTATGTGAGTTATTCCTATTATGCATCATGGTTATACATTGTCTCTCGTTGTTGAATTATTGTTGTTGAGGTTGTGAAAATGTTATCACGTTGAGGCGAAATTGTTATTGTTGAAACATCTTCCTTTTGAGCATTTCACATTCATTGTTGTTGTTGATATTCTTGCACCCGTTGTGATGGATTAGTCGGCTATTGTTGTGAAAATATTGATATTGTGGATTGTTGGCAAATTTCAATATATGGGCTCACGTAGTGCGAGTTGTTATTGTAACATGATATTGATGCGCATGCGGTGGTATAAGGCTTGGGGTTGATGTGCATGCGACGATATAAGGTGGAACTTATGTGCGTGTTGCTTATAGGGGAACTACGTGAGGCCACGCGGCATTATAAGGTAGGCTAAAGTGCGTGTAGCTATTTCGGAAAAATTGCTTTTAAAATATATTTCAAATGTAAGGCTCACACGGCGATATAAAGAAAGATTGTTATTGAGATTGTGAATTGTGAATACGAGGCGGTACCTCAATTGTAATTCTAGATTATACGAGGTGGTACCTCGGTTGTGATTTCAGTATACACAAGGCGGTACCTCGTTGTGATTCTTGCTGTTTATTCAGCTTACAAAGTGTTTTTGGTGGGAACATTTCTTGTTGTTTCATTCTTATTTGTTCTACCAGTTGTTGTCCGTATATGATCACTTGTGTTTTCTTCGGTTGCTTCTTTTATGTATTCCCATGTGTAGTTTTCAGTATTTGTTCATGTCATTATCTTATTTCGTATCACTTATTTCTTGTTTTTCATTATTTATCCTTATTATATATTTATACTGCTTATTTGTATCCTAGTAGGTGTCTTGATCTGACCTCGTCATTACTCTACTGAAGTTAGGCTAGATACTTACTGGGTACCATCGTGTTGTATTAATGTTACGCTTCTGCACAATTTTTTGTGTAGATCCAGGTACGTCTACTCGTGCCGTTCGTTAGAGATTATTTGTAGCTGCCTTATGGAGACTTCAAGGTATGCCTGTCCGGCATCCGCAGGCCTCGGAGTCACCTTCACATATTCTCATGTACTATTGTATTTTCTTTCAAACAGTGATGTATTCGATATTTTAGTTTATTCGATAGAGCTTATGACTCTGTTTCAGAGTTCATGGGAATTATGCGGTTAAGATTCTGTTTTTCAGAGGTTTATATGAGTTTATTAGATTGATTTTTAGTATTTTGTTAATTACATCTATTCAATTGTTATCAAATGTTAGGCTTACCTAGTCGTAGAGACTAGGTGCCATCATGAAATCTTACGGAGAGAAATTGGGGTCGTGACATAACCAAATTCCTAATTCTTACTCTAAACCCCTAATTTCTACTATAAAATTCATAGATTAAAGTTAAAAATTAATGGGTGATTATGGAAATACAACAAAACTAGTTAAAATTCACTAACCAATGAAGTTGTCATGAAAATCTCCACAAAATCCTCTCTGGTCCATTCTCTAATTTTCAATAATGGTGTTGAGTGAATATATCTCGACTTTCAGCTTTTGAAATAGCTGGGTGTCAGGTGTTCTTTACGTTCGCGGAGAACACATGCCTTTTGGCCTTCGCGTTCGCGAAGGCTTCTTCCCAGTCAAGCCTTCGCATTCGCGACCCATTATTCGTGTTCGCGATGAAGAGCCATCAGTCCTCTCCTTGTCACGACCCGAAACCCGCACTGGTAGTGATGGCGCCTCTCGTGAAGACAAGGCCAGCCAACTAACCTGTGTAAACTCTTTCAAAATAAATAAACATAAATGAATAGTAAGGTACGCCTAAATGACTTTAATTAACAATATTTACAACCCCAACACAGCCCGATCGGGGTGTCACAAGTCACGAGCATCTAAGGAAGTCTGAACACTGCTACGGGGCCAATAATATACTAAACAAAATCTAAAAATCAAAAGACAAAGTCCGGTGCCGTGAACGTTGGCGGTCACCTTGCTCAGCTACGATAGCAATACCTTCAACCAGCTCAAAACCCGCTACCGGGTGTATAATACCTGCATCTGCACGCGAGGTGCAGGGAGTAATGTGAGTACTCCAACTCAGTGAGTAATAGAAGTAAATAATAACTGAGCAGCAAGAAATCACGTAAAGCAACCAACGGGCTGTACAGAAGCCAGGTACAAATTCCGAGAAAACAGTGAAATCAGAGAACTCTTTAAAAAAAGGTTTCGGCTCAGTTCAAATCTCTTTGAAAATGGTCCTTTCAATAATTACGAAAGCTGTTCAAAATAGTTAGTGCTGATTAGCACAGAAAATTCGCCCCTCGGGCACAAATACCACAGCATAGCAGGTAAAAATGCAGATAAGTATGCAAGATGAGCACATAAAAGTTCGCCCCTCGGGCATGAATTTCGTTGCTAGTCAGTCGTTATTACCTGACCCGTCAGCCATTGTTACCTGACCAAAACGCGTATTACAGTGCCATTGTTACCACTGGTCAGTCATTGTTACCTGACTGGTCAGTCATTGTTACCTGACCAAAACGCGTATGACAGTGTCATTGTTACCACTGTCTAAAATTTAACCGCTCTAGATGGGTACCCGCGCTCATTGTGAGTGTGCAGACTTCGGAGGGGCTCCCACAGCCCAAGCGCTATATCATCATAAGGCCTGAAAGCCTGTACATATCAACATGAGGCCTGAAAGCCTTCTTACAGCACACTCGAGGCCTGAAAGCCTCCTCACAATACACTCGAGGCCTGAAAGCCTCCTCACAATACACTCGAAGCCTGAAAGCCTCCTCACAATACACTCGAAGCCTGAAAGCCTCCTCACATCACTCAGCATATCCTCACATATGGCCCTCGGCCTCAATCAGTCCAAAAATAATCATAAGCCCCTCGGGCATCAGTAAAGAAACAATAATGCTCAGCTCAAACGGTAGTTCAAATATCAGTTAAAACTCTAGGTTGAGTAAAAATATAGCTGAGTTCATGAAACAGTGTAATGACAATGGACTGAGTTCAAATAATATTTCAAATAGTGAGGAAAACAGTGATGATAGCTCATAGGGAGTTCAAACAGTCGGCAATAAGCCCCAAATATGGCAATAAGCCCAAGTCCTAGTGAAAAACAACAAGTCATAGCGAAATACGCGGTAAAATCAACAACCGGGACGGACCAAGTCACAATCCCCAACGGTACTCTACCCCACGCTCTCTATCTGGCGTGCAAGTCACCTCAATATAGCACTATGGGTGCAAATTCGGGGTTTCAAACCCCGAGGATATCATTTACAATCATTACTCACCTCGAACCGGCGAAATTTCTAGCCCGCGACGCCTTTGCCCCTAAAATCGGCCTCCACGCGCGTCGAATCAAACCAAAATCAGAGCGAATATATCACAATATGCCAATGGGACAATACCCAATCGAAAACAGTCGAAAAATAGCAACAATCTCGAAACTAGCAAAACCCGAGCCCTGGGCCCACTTCTCGAAAAATTACAAACTTACATTACCGGATTCCTCGTCTCGCCACGAGTCCATACATACCAAGAACTCCCAAATCTGAGCTCAAATGGCCTATCAAATCCCAATTTGAAATATCAAAAACTCAAGCCCTAGCTTTACCCCTTTTGATGAATTTCAAGCAATTTCCATGTTAAATCTAACATAATCTCGTGAATTTAGGCCAAGGAACTTACCTCTAATCATTCCTCCTTGAATCCCTCTTCAAAATCGCCTCAAAGCTCTCAAAGCTCGCTCAAAAATGGTGGAAATAACATAACCCTCGCGGAGCAAAAATGAATATAAACTCCTACTGGCCTTCAGGGGTTTCCGCTTCTGCGGTCCCCGCGCCCGCTTTCGCATGACCGCTTCTGCGGTTTTTGTCCGCTTAAGCGGAATTTCATTAAATCACAAGGGTCGCTTCTGCGACAAAATTTCTCGCTTCTGTGAAACTTCACCCCCTAGGTCAAACCGCTTCTGCGACCTCACGTCCGCTTCTGCGGACTCGCTTAAGCGAAACGACTTCCGCTTCTACGGAACTGCTCAATCTCACCCTCTTTCGCACCTGCGAAGCCTTCTCCGCTTCCGCGCAACCGCATCTGCGGTTGCCTTTCCGCATATGCGAAAATACCTGCTGCAGCCAAGAACCTGCAATTTCCAACTTCAATTTCCTTCCGATTGCCACCCGAAATCACCCCGAGGCCCTCGGGACCTCAACCAAAAGCACCAACACATCTCAAAACATTATTCAAACTTGCTCCAATCATCAAAACACATCAAACAACGCTAAAACCATTAAATCACATCGGATTCAAGCCTAAGTTCTTCAGAAACTTTCGAAATGCACTTTCGATCAAAAACCCGACCAAACGACGTCCGAATGACTTGAAAATTTGCACACATATACAACATCACCTAACGAAGCTGCAGCAACTCTCGGAATTCCATTCCGACCCTCGGATCAAATTCTCACCCATCAACCGGAATTCGCCAAAATACTAACTTCGCCAATTCAAGCCTAATTCTACACTGGACCTCCAAAATCAATTCTGATCACACTCCTAAGTCACAAATCACTTCCCGAAGCTAACCGAATCACCGGAACTCACATCCGAACCTTCTAACTCATAAGTCAACATCCGGGTTGACTTTTCCAACTTAAACCTTCCTTAAAGAGACTAAGTGTCTCATTTCCTACCAAAACCAATCCCAAATCAACTCTAACACACCAAACACTGATAAATGAAACATGAAGAAGCATAAAATGGGGGAAACGGAGCAGTAACACATGAGACGACGGGTCGGGTCGTCACATCCTCCCCAACTTAAACAAACGCTCGTCCTCGAGCGTACCCAGAGTTGTACTAGAAGCTAACCAACAGCTGAATAACTTTACCAAGCATATACCCGGGGTGATCTCACGTCACCCTATCTCATATAGGTCCGACAACACAATATAGCCGAAATTTGACAGTCCATTTAAACCATAAATCATAGAACCACATTGCACTTTCCGAAATCATACACAATATCGGAATCTCACATCTATACCCAGAATAAACCCGAACCAGCTGTAATAACCCATACTTGCAACCTCAGGTGAAATCATATGATATACCACATAATCCAAACACTCGAAACGATAGCCTCTATTTACAGCAGTTGTCCATAACAATCAAATACCGCTAGAAAATCTTTTATTAGCTAAAGTCTTATTCCAACGCTTTCATATACTGCCAACGATAAATGAAACACGCGATAAACCGTAACCATTCCTCAGATCAACCATTCATGAAGCACTTCCCTTTGACTAATATCATAACAGATTTCCGGGCCATACCTTGATATTATCTCTCTAACAAGCTGCAATCAATTATGTTCGTATTCATTAATGACTCTAAGGATCACCTCGAATCCAACACACCACTCTGGTGATATGATACCTCAATACAGACCTAAGCCACAACTTGCATAATACGCGTACCAACAAGAAACGACCTGAATATACTCAAATCATGAAAATAACTCAACAAAAGAGCTGTACTTCAAGCTCATCAGTATCATCACAACACAAGGCTGAGACCCCGTCTCACATCATAGAAATAGAACACCTGAATCTACCCCCGAAAGGTCATAACTCAACGCAGCCTCGCTACAATGTGCAATCCTATCCAAACACTGTTACACAAGGAGTACCTCAAGACACTGTGATCAAAATTCGACAGCCACACACAATTTGATGTCTGAAACCAAGGCAATTCATTGCACCCACGGTGAAATAAACAACATACGACACGCCACCTGATAGGTCATAAACCACACTCCATTTATCGAGCAACATCCAATTACTCTTCCCGCTCGACTTCCACTATGAATCCCCAATAGATCTGCACCACGTGTGCCCATAAACAACAAATCATAACGCCTCACAGCACAGAAAAAGCGACTCATAGATCTCCCCAGATCACTAACAAGTTCAATAACGATCGAATCAATCTGTCCCTCAACAATACAACCCCTGACTAACCAAGCTAACTCAAGCTAAATACGTAGCCACATTGACCTGCCAACGATCTCAATACCAAGAAGCCTGAAGCTGCTCCTCCCACTACTATAACTCCTGCCAGAGCCGTACGATACGGTGCACGACACCAAATAAATGCCGAAATCTACAATCTCGCCCGGCGACATGCCCGGCCACAAGAAATGTATCCGAAAAAGTCCCTCAATATCGGAACCGAATCAATGGTAGAAACCTCCGCACTGACATCCGTCACGAAGGCCCAATTAAGAAAAACCATCCTTCCCAGCCGTCCGCTGGTCTTCGGAATACAAACCACTCTGCTAGAACATAACCCGATGCACCTCGCCACGGAACCTGTGGCATTTTCTGACATAGCCCATAGCAGAATAGTCTAGAATAACCTAACATTGAGACAACCAGTCTACACTCCAATATCGTATCCAAAATCTAATATACCAAGCAAAGAAAGATCCACTCGGGCCTCCAAATCCCAATAGCCGCTAAAAGGTACCGATACACACGATCCACAACCACTACATAGTCTGTACCTGAGAACTCCCAGTCTCCGACTCCATATAGCACACGAATCACTGTACCTGATCCCAAATTGCGCCGTACGAATACATATCACACCTCAAGTACCCAATCATCCCACGAAAGGTATTCTAAAGTTTCCCTGTGCCATCAAACAAACTCAGATATCAACAGTCGATCCCAAATGCTGCAACACTACCGAAGTATTATCAGTTTACATCACATTGCCCTTTTACTGGAACATATACCCCCGTCAAATCACTATGGTTGGCAATACCATTTTCCTTAATCATTTGAAGATCGATTCTTTAATCACCTGCAGCTGCCCGTGCTGCTTAAGAATTTAATGACTTTCCATTATGAACAGAACCGTAACCTTACACACACAAATCCCAATCCTCCACCACATATCGCATATACCATACCACACTAGTATAACATGAGAACTCCATCTCCCTTCCTAACCACAAACATCTACGTACTCCACTAGTCAAGAACTCTCCATCAATCCCATCAAGAAGAGAAGTCATTACACATTCCATGCTTCGCATGCCCATAGGCAATTTTTACATCTCTAAACCACGGTAAAACTTATCAAGAACTCTCCCTCGCTGTAGCATCACAATGCCTCAATCCAAGCTAACCACACGAGACTCGAACATAAGACCACACTGTCTAAGACCTATAGGCCACTGAATACTCTCTCAATTGTTCCCCAAAAATACCACATTCCAGAATACTTCACTCTGAGAACTTTCTGCGAATCTAAATTCGCTTCTTTTACTTTCCAGGTATCGACACATAGGATCCCATGATCAACATAAAAATACCACAAGTCTTGACATTTTCTATTGAAAACACTGTCTTTAGTCACATACACCACCTTAAAACACCTGAGTGCTACATGTAGATTCTTGAACACATTAAAACCATTCTCGAGAGTCATTCTCTCTTATTCATCTGCAAATTTTACCTGATTTAACGAACAGAACCACTCGTGCTTTATTGACTCTCCGATACCGTAAAATGAGACCCTCATCCCAATACAACCAAGCAACTTCCTGCTCTATGCACCGAGCATTCTTTACCAACAACAACTCTAGACATTCCGAAACTATCATACCTACGGAACATAATATAACCTTTGTCGAAATTTTGCTTCACTCGCCCATCCTCGGCTCAATTTCTGCAACTAGAACCGATTCGCCAGCATACCTCAAGACGTAACCAACATAGCACATAACCGTGCAATCAGCTAATCAACAGCAACCTCCCCAACTTGGCTCGAAGCCATATATCAAGACACACTTAACAACTCATAACACTTATACTCTAATGATGCCACAGTGAGACTCAACTCAAATCATGTACAAGCTTGTGAAAACACGGATCTTCTAGTAGTGTAATCCTCTACAGATTTCACATTCATCGCCACATCGGTTGAGTCCACCCTCTAGAGCGACCCGAATTTATCGAATTTCAACACGTACCCTTCAATTACACATGAGATCTTCTAACACACACATAAGGACCATACCACTTAAGAACACTCCGCAGGAGATAACCCACCTGCTTCGCCTCAATTTAGTACTTCGACGTACCTTCCACCATCATATACGTTACACAGTCATTAGTCTTCCTGAGTCTGAACTCATTCCGCCACATGAAATGTACTTCACTTCCCAAATAGGAGACACGAAAATATTCTTCACGTGCCCATAATTCGGGCTACACATGAATCCACAATAGGAGTCGAATCACTTAACAGTTCATCTATTATCCTGCAGACTTCTTCGTCACTACCAAGTCATATAATGACATCTCGCAGTACTAACATACTCATCACATGAATACCAAACCGCCATTCCGGCTAATAGGGGCAATACTGAACATATAAGTTCGAAACACTTGCTCACAGAATCAGCACCTCGGTGCTCAAGCCATAGGCAAGGATCCGGCCTCAAGTCCTCCAGACTGGCCCAACATACTCACGAAGATTACATCTCGCCCCTCGATCGGGGAATCACAAACCATCAAGGCACATATAATACTGAGCGCTCACGTGCACATACAAACGTGTGGAAGGAATTTCAAGAGTTATATCTCAAGCTGAATCAAGTACGCACGATAAGAATTCCAAGAATGGGAAGTTTTCCTAAAGGTTCTGCAGCCTCTCGAGGATAAATACAGACGTCTCCGTACCGATCCGCGAGACTCTACTAAACCTGCTCATGACTCGTGAGACCTAGTAACCTAGGCTCTGATACCAACTTGTCACGACCCGAAACCCGCAAACCCGGTCGTGATGGCGCCTCTCGTGAAGACAAGGCCAGCCAACTAACCCAAATCGTCTCTTTAACAATTTTTAAACATAAATGAANCTCTCTATGAAACTTAACACGAACCCTAGCCGCCGCCATCGAACTACACCCTAATCCACCCTAAACCCTGCCTAATCCATGACCTCCCATGGCCATTGGAGATGTGTGGTGGCCTCCCATGACTCTTGGGTGTTTGTTTCTGTGGTTTCACGGCCAGTCCCCGGAGGAATCTGGTCCAGTCCTTGTCCAACTGCGGTTCATGGCTTTTCTCCGGTCATCCCTGACCTTTCTCCGGCCAGCCATGGCCGTTCGAGTCAGATCCTTGACTCTCCTGGTTAGATTGGTAACTTTCCAGGACTTTCTCACCTTTTCTGGGTTTTTCCAAACCCTAATCTTTAAGATCCTTGGATTTTCTTTCAAATCTACTTTAGATTTGTACTTGCTGTGAATGTCAAGTATTTTTCTCGAAAGTTCTTCAACTTTTCTTTTAAAACAACTTTTGGTTAAGGTTTTCCTTTATGTTTTTCAATAGATATCTTCTCCGATTTTTAATGTTGTTTGTGATTCTGTTATGTTTTGCTCATGTTGTTCTTCTATCTGAGTTAGCATGTCGAAAACCCTAATTCCTTTGTGGGTCTCATTCGAGTTTTGAAGCTGTTTGATTAGATGTGTACTGGTTTGATTAAGTTCTTGTTTGACTTATTTGTTTTTCCATCTTTTAAACTCGATTATTGTTGAAAAACCTAGGTCTTTGGGTCTGAAATTGTTTGTTTGAATGCATACTTGACTCGATTGAAAGTTCTTATTTCAGACTCTCTTTTCTTTATGTGACTTATCTGATTTTTACTATCTTTCAACTAGACTATGGCTGAAACCCTAATTTCTCAAAAGGGTTTCCTCACCTGTTACTGTGAGACCTTTACTTGTTTTGACTCTCTTCTTCACTTTGGCTATACGTGTGAGCCCTGACTATCTAACTTTTGTTCACTACTGAGTCCTATGCTTATTTCTGCTACTATTGTATGCTGTTTCTTTTGCTAATGTGCTTGGCCTCGCATGTCTGATGTTTCTGTTCACTCTGTTTTATATACTAAAGTGCAGAAGCATATTCTTCCTTGACTGATCTTAATCTTGTGACTGATTTCAAAAACTTTCCTTTTATGAACCCTAATTTCACTCGCCTGTTTAAAATTAGTTGATTCTTTTCCCTTTACTGTGATCTTTTACCTTGCTGATTTCTTTCCCAAAATAAGCATATTCTTGTACTTAGACTCGATTGTTCACTGCATGCTTTTACTACCCCTTATATGGCAATAATCAGTCTGCTTCCAAACTGATTTTCTTTCCATAATTAGACCTACTGGTACCCGTTAGACAGTGATTCCTTAATTAATGGGGAATCACATGGGTAATTGATTCTGACTTGTGATTGTTTCCATGTTTGTATCAAGACTTTACTTATTACCTCTCCTTCACTCGTTTTCAGAAAAAACTATAAATACCGTGCACCCATATTCGTTCAAAGACACGGACGAACCATCTGATTTCAGAACACACACTTCACTCAAAACTCTCTCTCTTTTCTCTGTTACTACTTGTGTTACTGCCTTGCCTAGCCGGCTGCTGTGGAAATTAGCTTACTTTTCTTTCTGCACTTTGCCTCTTACTCGTATGTCCTAGTTAATCTTCAAGCATCAACAACAACATGTTTTGTTAACTGTTTCCTTCACTCTTGCTTGTTTCTGCTTATGTGTATGCAATCAAGTTTCATTACGAAGCATGATGTAATCTGCTCCCTCCCCTTTCTAAATTAATGTGTTCCCTTTTGTATGCACTCTGTCAGTCACTTGATTATGTGACTTGCTGACTTATGAATCCCAAACCCCATATCCTCCTATGTGCTTGTGTTCTCTGGCTGGTTTGTGGGCATGCCAGCATCATTTATTGTTGTGCATGTCCCAAACCTAACCTTTTTTGTGCAATTACTTATTTTGTGTAATTTAAGTTTTACTACTACTGTTTTCATATCACCCTTACCCCCTTGTTATTCTCAACCCAGTTTCAAATAAAATCTCTGTTTCTGCACTTCCTCTATACTCTTAGAACTTAGGTTCCACCCCTCTTGTATGAGCCTTGCCTTGGGACCCATGAGCTTCCTTTGAACTTGGACACATAAGGGCTGGCCATTCCATACTGCACTCATCTCTATCTGGTTATGCAAACCTGGGTAAGCACTGCCCGGGGTCCCTTGAGACCATTAGGGAACTTTGACACACCCAGGTCTGAGAAAATCTTTGAAACAAGTGGCATTTGAGGTGGTTTGTTCAATAACTCAGAGAGGAAGTCAAAATCAGGCTTCCTATGGTTGTAACTTCTTATTTTACCCTTCGTCTGTAATTCAGTATTTTGGTCTGTAATAAGTTGTAACGAATATTAGGGTTGGTTAGTGAAAAGGGATGGGGTAATTGTGCATGTTTTAAGGGTAGATATCTTGCCTTTAGGATCTGATTAGTAAAGTTCTGCATGTTTACTTCCACACTTAGAAATCATGCCTATAGGGTCTAATGGCTATAATCAGACATCATGCCCACAAGTTAAAATCAGTTTCTAAACTAGATGTCATGTCTACAAGATTAAAATCAGTATTTTATATAGAAGTCATGCCTATAGGAATTTCTCTATGATCAAATAAATCCTGCCTACTCAATTAGAGACCGTGCCTATAGGATCTGAAACCAGTTTAGTTAAAATCAGTTCGACTCGTACTATGTTGAATTAGTTTAAAAAACTCACTCCTTTCATTAATGCGGTTTAGAAAGCATGCGTATAGGATACAAATTACTCGGTTTAAAACTCTCATTTGCCATTTTCTAGAATCAGTAATAGGTATCATGCTTATAGGGTATCATCACTACACATTTAGGCAAGTTTTAGGTAATAACGATAAAATTGAATCCGCCTTTGTTTAATTAGCAACTGCTGTAACCAGCCAACATGCCTGATTCGGACTTCTTATCTGAGTTATGTAATAAATGGGTCTGCTTCAACATCTAAAATTCCCCTGTCTTAGTACTTTTGCCCTTAAATGTGTTTTAAGTCATGCTTTTTATGTGCTTTACTTGAGGAGGTATATATGAGCCTTTAGTTGTTTATATGTTCCCCCTAATATGCAGTCTTATGTGTTTTGAATGTCGCCTTAGTCTTTTTACCTTTAAAACCCAAAAGTCAGCCTAAAATCCTCCCGCTTATAGGAATAGTAGTCCTAAATTCCCCGGGACTGATAGGAACGGGACGGGTAGTAGCATGCAATAGAGGTCGAGACCAATCCGCGCTTTAATACCTTAACGGGGTGAGAAGGGTAGATATGGATGTGATGACTGGTGCGCTAATACCACGTGTAGCCCCTCTTTTGAGGAGTGATTACCGGGTATTGCACTGATGTGATCCATATTACAAATAAACCTAGGACCCCCTTTTATATTCGTTAGCATGTTTAGTTATAATTCTTTCAAAACTTTGTTTTATTTTATCACTTACAAACATTCGTGTATTTAAAATCCCCTCTTATTTGAGCCTTGTTTGTTTACTTGTTAATTGCACAAATTCACAAAGGAACTATCTGGCCGGGATCCACACTAGTGGATCCCGAGGGGTGCCTAACACCTTCCCCTTAGGATAATTTCAAGCCCTTACCCTATCTCTGGTTATCAAACAAACTTAGAATTGAACCTTATAGGTGTCCTAATGCACCTTAAACCATTAGGTGGCGACTCTTCAATTGCAAACCCCTTTCCCAAAAGGAAATAGTTGTCCCAACCAAATGTCACCAACCCGATTTTCAGATGCAAAAAGGGAAAAAGGGGGCGCGACAGCATGTCGATTCTGCTGGGGATTTTTAGGCTTTTACCATTTCAGATTATTCTTGTGAATTTGTACCTCTCGTTATGTGAAATTATCTATTTAAGCACTTAATTTTTTTTCGAAGCTAAACTGACATATCTCCCTTCTTTTCTTTTCTTTATTGCTTTACATTTATGAAACTGTTGTATTTATCGCTTTCTTAATGTGCAAATACATGTCAACATGTTTTTTTATCATTGCATAATCATGCTCAACATCATACTCCACTCGTGCTAAACAAATACCATAGCAATGCTTATAATGAGTGGTTGTGCTCTTCCTATTTTATTACCCCCTAAATCCGAAAAGGCATATTTGCCGTAAAACTAGTCGATCAGTGATGCAATCGACGATTTCGTGCCTTTCCCCCTTGAGTTGTCCGCTCAAGGGTACCAGTCTAAAACCCCATAGAAACCTTACTCTGTTCAAATTGTGTATGCATCATGGTCAAACCTAGCCGGGTCAGTTTTTCTTTCACTTTATTCTCCCTTAATATACCTTGTTCATAGTCCACTGGGTTTTCTAATCCCAAATGCATGTGCATGTTTTGTGCATTTATTTGGAGAAGTAACTTCTTCATGCTAATATTGAATTAAATATTCAGTCCGATTGTGAAGGTTCAATTATTTGCCTTTTGGAATTATGAGGCAGAAGTCCCGTGCTCGCATGGTCACCAACATCCACCCAAGACTGCTAGGCTGGTGGAAAGATCTTCATGCTAGTGATCAAACACTCGTCCGAAAGTATCTGGGAAACCTACCTTCCCTCCTGGAGGTCCAACCCAATAACAAGATCATAGAAGTTGCCGCACTGTTTTGGGATTGTGAAAGGACTGTATTCCGCTTTGGGCACATTGAAGTGACACCCTTGCTAGAGGAGATATCAGAATTGGCCGGTCTAGTATGGGAAACTCTGGGTCTGCTAATGCCTGAGAACCGTAAAGGCAGGGGTTTCCTCAAAATGATGGGTTTAATGAAGAACCCAGAATTGATATCTCTAAAGGAATCCTACATCCTTTTTGACTATTTGTATGAAAGGTATGGTCACAGCAAATCCTACCGTACCTACCTTGACGAGTTTGCCATCACATCCTTGGGGCACATTTATCGAAGGGTCTTCGTCTTCATGTTTTGTTTCCTGGGGCTGATCGTGTTTCCGATGAAGAAAGCTAGAATCCACACCAGGCTGGCTATGGTAACTAAGACCCTAATGGAAGGGATTAGTGGGCAGCCATTCAGCATCGTGCCCATGATCATTGCCGACATATATCGAGCCTTGGAGAAGTGTCAATAAGGGGCAAAACACTTTGAAGGCTGCAATGTATTACTTCAACTCTAGCTCATGGAACATCTCCAAAGGGGCGAATACCGACAAGAGATTCAGCGAAGGGACTGGGATGATCACATCGCTTTCCATCATCCAAAGCGAATGAATTACATACCCAATATGTTCGCTCAACCAGAAGATGCCAAAGGATGGGTAGAGCTATTTGATAATCTAACTGAAGAACAGGTCCAATGGATGTTCAAGTGGTTTCCGACCGAGGAGTTCATCACCCGATCCAGAGATGCACCTTTCCTGATATTGATTGGTTTGAGAGGAACCTATCCTTACGTCCCTCTCCGAGTTATGAGGCAAGCTGGTAGGAAGCAGGTTATACCCAGGGTCGACAAGATGAGTCATTTCCGGGCTGACTTCCAGAATGATGATAGTCCTTACAAGTGCCAAGCTCAGCATATGTGGCACTGCAAGATCATAATGGGGAGAGATACCATCGAGCCAGACAGGTATCATGCTGGTTGCGCTCCTTTCTACTCAGGTTGGTTGGAAGACAATCATGATGGTCTGGGCCAGCCAGGGTTTACTCGAGGCCACAGGATTATAGATGAAAGGGCCGAGGCACAGGTCAAATACAACCAACTGCGCAAAAGAATCCGGGAGTACGAAAGCGAACACCGCGAGATACAAGAGTCCAACCAGAAGCTAATTGAGGAATGGAAGGACATGGCTGTCAGTGCCAACAAGCGACTGGGATACTTGGAGCGAGGCATAGTGGAGTTGGAGAGAAGGTTTCTCAAAAGGGTCGAAGACTGCCAAAATGCTTAAGGAACCGAAGGCGGACATCTAGCCAGGGCCTACCTATTGCTGGGACTTTGCGAGTTGGGAAAGATGTTCGACGGAGCCAAGGATGCCGAATCTGGGGAAGGTCCTTCTGGGACCAAGTAGATAGGAGTTTATCTTTTTCGCTTTAAAATGTAATAAGGCCAATGGCCATTAGTGATTTTTTATTTCCTGTTTATTTAGTGTCAATTTGGGATTCGTCTATTTTTATCAATAAAATGAGGCATTTAGCATCCTAAGTTCTCCAAATCAATTTGTCGCTAGGCCCACCTCAGGCACAAAGAGGTCCCCAAATTAGGGCGCGCTTTATATTCCCGCACCATGTGTTTAAATACTGCAATACTTTTTATGACCCTTACTAACTTGGTTACCTTTTTGTTTTATTTTTTGTTATTCCCCTCCCCAAAGGTTAGTTCGTGCACTCTAGCAACATCATCCTATTCCACGAGATCCAAGGTCCCTCCACCCACTCCTCCTCTTAGTCCTGTCAAAAACAAGAACAAAGGCAAGATGGAAGATTGGAACAACGTCAGAAAGGAGAATTCAACTGAATGGGTAGAGGCCACTAATGGCCATGGTACTCAGGTTCCCAAGGAAAATGTATCCCAACTTGAACAGAAATTGCTGAAATTCCAGGAAGAGCTCGATCAGGTTCGGAACCTGGCAAGCCTGTCATTTTCCCTCAGCACCCCAGATATCACCTTTCCCAATACTCAAAACCCTACACCGCCTCAATACTCATCCTAGAACTCCAAAACTCCACAAATGACCACTTTCACACCCACCATAACACCCCCATCTACGTGGAGACCATGCCACACTCCACCCAACCTATCTCAAGTGCACCCGAGTCTGATGAAAAAGACTTGCTCATCAGGAACTTGGCTGAGGAGCTTAAGAAATTGACTAGCCGGATTCAAGGCGTTGAAGGAAGCAAGGGAATTGAGGGGCTGAACTATGAAGATCTTTGCATACAGCCCGATGTCGAACTGCCCGAGGGGTACAAACCTCTGAAGTTCGAAATGTTTGATGGTACAGGGGATCCAAGGGTCCATTTGAGGACATACTGTGACAAGCTGGTTGGAGTAGGGAAAGACGAGAGAATCCGCATGAAGCTGTTCATGAGGAGTCTGAAAGGAGATGCGTTGTCCTGGTACATCAGCCAAGATCCAAAGAAGTGGTCAAGCTGGGTAGGCATGGCGTCCGACTTTATGGACAGGTTCAGGTTTAACACAGAAAATGTGCTGGATGTGTTCTATATTCAGAATCTGAAGAAGAAACCTACAGAAACGTTTCGCGAGTATGCTACTCGCTGGAGGTCCGAAGCCTCTAAGGTCAGACCTGCCTTAGAGGAGGAACAGATGAACAAATTCTTTGTCCGGGCTCAGGACCCACAGTATTATGAACGACTAATGATGATCGAGAGCCACAAATTCTCCGACATTATCAAACTGGGTGAAAGGATTGAAGAGGGTATCAAAATCGGTATGTCTACAAATTTCGAAGCCTTGCAAGCTACGAATAAGGCCTTGCAGTCCGGTGGTGTGTCCAAAAAAAGGGACGTAAGGGTCGTGATGGTTGCACAAAGGACCAAATCTCCTATCAAATACCAGACTTACCCAACACCTCCACTCACATATCAGCCAACTCCAAATTACCAAGCACCCTCACCCTCCTATCAAGCTCCACCACCCACTTATCAATCACCTCCACCTCCCACATATCAGCCTACTTCGCCCAGATATTCCCAACTCGCACACATCTACCAAACCTACAATGCTCAACCATCCCACTATCAATCACCTCTTGCACGCCAAAACTTCCCTAGACCCCTACCTAATTTTGATCGCAGACCTCCAAAACAATATACAGCCATTGCTGAACCCATTGACCAGTTGTACGAGAGACTCAAATCTGCTGGTTATGTCACCCCCATCCCTGCTGCAACCCCTGAGAACCCTTCTCAGTGGGTTAACCCGAACAAATCCTGTGCATACCACTCCGGCATGAAAGGGCACACCATCGATGAATGTCGTTCCTTGAAAGACAAGATCCAGACTTTAATTGATAACAAGATTATTGTGGCAAAGGAACCCGCTCCAAATGACCGCAATAACCCTCTGCCAAGACCATAAGGGTGGAGGCATTCACATGATTGAAATAGAGGATGATTGGGATCCCGAAGGATCAATAGGTTTGATCGCAGAAGGTGATGACCCAAAGAAGCCAATAGTTACTCTCAACCCCATCATAGTCCAGATCCAACCGTCTGAGGTCACTGAAGTAAATATGTCTGTACCACTTGAATTTGAAGCAACATCGTCTGCAAAGACACCAGCGCCAATTGAGGTCGAATTCGTGTCTCCGGTAAGTGCACCCACACCGTTTGAAGTTGCAGTTTTACCACCCAAGGCACATGCTCCGTTCGGAGTAAGGATAGCCACGCCAATCCCAGTGGCGATGTCCACCATGCCGTCATTCCATACAAAAGCTATACCTTGGGATTATACAGCCGAGGCTAGGAGGAAAGGCAAAGTCAGGTTCGAAGAGACTGTTGCAGCCCAGGGTATGACAAGAACTGGTAGAGTCTATACCCCCGAACATCTAGCCGAGTCAAGCAAGCAGGCCTCCAACCGGCCACCCATCATTGAGACAGGTCCGGACGATCTTTGGAGAAAGATACAGGCTAAGGAATACTCGGTCATCGACCATTTGAACAAAACACCAGCGCAAATCTCCATTGTTGCTTTGCTACTAAATTCTGAGGCACACAAGAATGCTCTGCTGAAGGTGCTGAGTGAAGCATACGTACCAAGCAACATCACCGGCGGTGAAATGGCTAACATGGTAGGACAAGTGTTGGAGAGCCATAAGATCACCTTTCATGAGGACGAGCTGCCACCTGAAGGTTTGGGGCACAACAAGGCGCTGCACATCACCGTGCAATGCGAGGACTATTTTATCACCAGAATCCTGATCGATGGAGGGTCTAGTCTCAACATTTGTCCACTGGTAACACTCAAGAAGTTGGGTAAGGGACTGCACGAGATAAAGGATGGGGCAATCAATGTGAAAGCTTTCGATGGTTCTCAAAGGTCCACCATTGGTGAGATTGTCCTATGCTTGCAAATGGGACCAACATGGTTCGATGTCGATTTCCAGGTGATAGACGTGCCAGCATCTTACAACCTGCTGTTGGGACGGCCATGGATTCATGCTGCTGGGGCCGTAGCGTCAACACTGCATCAGGCAGTAAAGTTCGAATGGAATCATCAAGAGGTGATCATTCACGGCGACGGTAGCAACCCTATATATAGTAGCCAGGCCATTCCAGCAATCGAAGGAAGAAGAAAGCTAGGCGGAGAGATCTACCACAACATCGAGCGAGCCAATGCTGTCGACAAGGACAAATGGTGGGATAACAAAATCAAGAGCATACTGAATTGGAGTGGGTACGAACCCGGCAAAGCGCTCTGCAAGAACCTACAAGGAATCGCTAAGCCCATAAAGCTCAAGAAACATGGCACCACTCGGTCTGGGATATGATTACACCTGGGGGGGGTTCAAAAACTGGTCACCACCATGGCACGGTCCTTACTATCCACTGGAGCAGCCAATACCGCGTTTGGAGCAGACTTTCCAACAAGCCGACATTGTTTATGGGTCAGATGAAGAGGAGGCACTGGCAGTGGTGAAGAACTTGTTCCAAGAAGAGAATAACATGGACTATTGTGTTGTTCTCGAGGAGGAGGGGGAGGAAGGCCCTTCCATACAGGCTGTGAGCAGAGGGGCACGCCTCAATAACTGGACTATCAGGGCAACCAGAGCCCGACGAGCCTCGGGGTAGCAAGGCTAAAACAAGCACCATGCACTGTTTTATTTTTCTCTTTACTAAATAATTTTTCCTTTCGCATTTTTCAATTCCCGCAATAAGGTCTCCAATGTTCAAAACAGTTATGCAATTTATCGAAGCATTTTGACTTTTCTTATAAATCAACACTCATTATTATTTTTCTCATTACTTTACTTATACAGCATTACTATTACTTATCTTGATGAACCAATGACTGTGACATGCAATGAGACAACGCCACAAACGGACATTGATTCAGAGGAAGATGACATACCGGATGAGATTATCAAAGAAGTTGAGAACTTTGAGAACAGACCTAAGTCCAACCTGGACGAGACAGAAATTGTTAACTTGGGAGATGCAGAAAACGTCAAGGAAACACGAATCAGCGTTCACTTATCGCCGTCAGAAAAGAAGGAATACACAGAATTCCTAAAGGAATATGAGGACATATTCGCCTGGTCGTATGATGACATGACTGGTCTGAGTACGTCTATTGTGGCCCATAAACTGCCAACCGATCCGACATGTCCTCCGGTAAAGCAAAAGCTCAGAAAGTTCAAGCCGGATATGAGTTTGAAAATCAAAGAAGAAGTCACTAAGCAAGTCAAAGCTAAGGTTCTCAGGGTAGTAGAATACCCGACATGGTTAGCCAACATCGTGCCAGTACCAAAGAAGGACGGGAAGGTCAGAGTCTGTGTCGACTACCGGGATCTCAACCGGGCCAGTCCGAAAGACGACTTCCCTTTGCCGAACATACACATCCTGATTGACAATTGCGCCAAGCATGAACTGCAGTCATTTGTAGACTGCTTCGCTGGTTATCACCAGATCTGGATGGATGAAGAAGATGCTGAGAAAACGGCTTTCATTACACCATGGGGAATGTACTGTTACAAGATGATGTCGTTCGGCCTGAAGAATGCAGGGGCCACCTATGTGAGGGCCATGACTACCATTTTCCATGATATGATACACAAGGAGATTGAGGTATATGTAGACGATGTCATCGTCAAGTCCAAGAAGGCCACTGATCACATGGAAGATTTGAGGAAGTTCTTCAATAGATTGCGAAGGTACAACCTGAACTGAAACCCGCGAAGTGCGCATTTGGGGTTCCTGCTGGGAAATTGCTTGGGTTCATTGTGAGTCGCCGAGGAATAGAACTGGATCCATCAAAAGTCAAAGCTATTCAAGAATTGCCATGCCAAGGAACAAGAAGGACGTGATGAGTTTCTTGGGAAGGCTCAACTATATCAGCCGATTCATAGCACAGTCTACGGTTATTTGTGAGCCGATCTTTAAGATGTTGAAGAAGGATGCCGCCACCGAATGGACCGATGACTGCCAAAAGGCCTTCGACAGAATCAAGGAGTACTTGTCAACTCCACCAGTCTTGGTCCCGCCTGAGCCAGGTAAACCCCTATTACTCTACCTCGCAGTATTGGATAGAGCTTTCGGTTGCGTTCTGGGGCAGCATGATGAAACGGGGAGGAAGGAGCAGGCTATCTATTATCTTAGTAAAAAGTTCACCCCGTACGAGGCCCGGTATTCTCTGTTAGAGCGCACTTGTTGTGCTTTGACTTGGGTAGCTCAGAAGCTGAGGCATTACTTCTACGCCTATACTACATATCTCATATCAAGGATGGACCCTTTGAAGTACATCTTTCAGAAGCCCATGCCCACCGGCAAGCTAGCCAAGTGGCAAATCCTGTTGAGTAAGTTCGACATTGTTTACATAACTCAGAAAGCGGTCAAGGGACAAGCACTGGCAGACCACCTTGCCGAGAATCCCGTGGATGGAGAATACGAACCCCTGAAAACGTATTTTCCTGATGAAGAGGTATCATTCATAGGAGAAGATATTGCAGAATCCCATGACGGTTGGAGAATGCTTTTTCGATGGAGCAGCAAATTTCAAAGGAGTTGGCATAGGAGCAGTCCTAGTATCAGAAACTGGTCAGCATTATCCGGTGTCCTCCAAACTCAGGTTCCCGTGCACCAACAATATGGCCGAGTACGAAGCTTGCATCTTAGGGCTCAAAATGGCCATTGACATGAACATTCAAGAGCTGCTAGTAATTGGAGATTCAGACTTACTTATACATCAGGTACGAGAAGAATGGGCAACCAAGAACTCCAAGATACTCCCATATTTGCATCATGTGCAGGAATTGAGGAAAAGGTTCACGAAGACGGAGTTCCAGCATGTTCCCGGAGTCCAGAATGAGTTTGTCGATGCATTGGCTACCCTGTCATCTATGATACAGCATCCAGAAAAGAATTTCATTGATCCCATTCCAGTAAAGATCATGATCAGCCAGCTTACTATGCCCACGTTGAAGAAGAAGCAGACGGAAAGCCTTGGTTTCATGATATCAAGGAATATTTGGCAAAAGGAGAGTACCCTAGGCTTGCAAATCCTACTCAGAAACGCACACTTTGAAGATTGTCCAACAACTTCTTTCACAGCGGAGGAATCCTGTATAGGAGGACTCCCGATTTGGGATTACTAAGGTATGCCGACGCAAAGGAAGCATCCAGGCTACTAGAAGAAATTCATGCTGGGACCTGCGGTCCATACATGAACGAATTTATCTTAGCAAAGAAGATACTCCGAGCTGGTTACTTTTGGATGAATATGGAGACAGACTGCATCCAGTACGTCCGGAAATGCCACCGCTGTCAGATACATGCAAACATGATAAAGGTACCTCCAAATGAGCTTAATGCAACAAGCTCACCATGGCCGTTCGCCGCTTGGGGAATGGATGTTATTGGACCAATCGAGCCTGCCGCTTCCAGTGGACACAGGTTTATCCTAGTGGCAATTGACTACTTCACCAAATGGGTCGAAGCAGCATCTTACAGAGCAGTAACTAAGAAAGTCGTGGCAGAATTTGTCCGCGACCGTGTTGTTTGTCGATTCGGGATTCCAGAGTCGATCATTACTGATAATGGCTCCAACCTCAATAGATACTTGATGAAAACTATGTGTGAAACCTTCAAGATCAAACACAAGAATTCCACAGCCTACAGACCTCAAATGAATGGAGCTGTAGAAGCCGCCAACAAGAATATCAAGAAAATATTAAGGAAAATGATAGAGAAGTATAAGCAGTGGCGCGAGAAGTTATCATTTGCTCTATTGGGGTATCGCACCACAGTCCGCACATCAACCGGGACAACTCCCTACAT
Source organism: Nicotiana attenuata (assembly GCF_001879085.1). Lineage (NCBI taxonomy): Eukaryota > Viridiplantae > Streptophyta > Magnoliopsida > Solanales > Solanaceae > Nicotiana > Nicotiana attenuata. Next base: position 189,774 of record NW_017671071.1, on the reverse strand, counting down.
GTTGGTTTATGGTACAGAGGCCGTCATCCCAGCCGAAGTAGAAATTCCTTCCCTAAGGATCATACAGGAAGCTGAGCTCGACGACACAGAGTGGGTGAAGAGTCGTTACGAGCAATTAGATCTTATAGATGGAAAGAGAATGAACGCAGTTTGCCATGGTCAACTCTATCAGAACAGAATGTCCAGAGCCTTCAACAAAAGAGTCAAGCCGAGACAGTTCACACCGGGGAAGCTGGTGTTAAAGAAAAATTTTCCACATCAAGATGAAGCCAAAGGGAAATTCTCTCCCAACTGGCAGGGCCCATACATGGTCCACCGGGTTCTGACAGGAGGAGCCCTCATACTTGAAGAAATGGACGGGGAAGTCTGGCGAAAACCGATCAATTCAGATGCAGTCAAGCGTTACTATGTGTAATCTTTATGCTTTCCTTATATGATGTAATTGAACTACGCCTGACCTGATTCCCATTTAAGATGGGATACGTAGGCAGCCCTATGGGTTCGGTCACAATTCAATAAAAATTCTCATTTCCCCCGCAATTGGAAACTGGGGCAGAATTTTGAGGAGGACCCTCAAAATTCCGGAGTAATTTTAGCCGATCGTCGCAAGCAACAACCAGAAGCGTCAACCCATCAAACTAGGGCAGAATTTTGAGGAGGACCCTCAAAATTCCGTAGCGAGAGAGGTTGCAATGTCTCGAACCACGTCAAAGTCGTCGGTTCATCTAAAAACTTTTTATCATACATTTATGTTATACTTTTACAAGATCATGCATGTTTATTATTGAAACTGCTTTGTTCAGCGACGCTACCCCAATGATACAAACAGTATCACCAGATCAAAGCCGAGCAGGTCAAGCGAAGCCAGCGGGGATACGAACTAGCCTTCCCCTTTACAAAACTCACGATTTTTCTTTAGATGCAGGCACTTGGATTGCAAAATCATCAAACATATTATACACCCATGGGACAAACATTGTTCAGGAATACAAGTCTCAGAACCGTCGCACTCACCAACGTTTGCTATCCGCACACACCAGTGATATTCCGTATGTCACGATGTCCCCAGCAATCACAATATCGCAATCTGCTATCAGCTAAGAAAGCTCTACTACAATTTGCCATTTTATTTCTTGCATAAGGCTACCATTCTGTCTTCCGGGACTAAACGCTGTCTCCATCTGCATTTTTGCATTGCATAAGGCTACCATTCTGCCTTCCGAGGCTAAGCGTTGTCTCTATCTGCATTTTTGCATTGCATAAGGCTAAACACTGCCTTCTTCCTTGCATAAGGCTAAACACTGCCTTCATCCTTGCATAAGGCTGAAAGATCGCCTCATATTGCATCTCATGGGCTGAAAGATCGCCTCATACCGCATATGCATGGGCTGAAAGATCGCCACATTGCAAGGCTGAAAGATCGCCACATTGCACGGCTGAAAGATCGCCACATTGCAAGGCTGAAAGATCGCCACATTGCACGGTTGAAAGATCGCCACATTGCACGGCTGAAAGATCGCCACATGCTACTGCATCCTTCATGGGCTGAAATATCGCCAACCCATCCAAAGGCGTCATCGTTCGAGGGCACCATCTTCATAGCCCGAGAACACCATGTCATGGTGTCACGACCCGAAACCCGCACTGGTCGTGATGGCGCCTCTCGTGAAGACAAGGCCAACCAACTAACCCAAGTAAACTCTTTCAAAATAAATAAACATAAATGAATAGTAAGGTACGCCTAAATGACTTTAATTAACAATATTTACAACCCCAACACAGCCCGACTGGGGTGTCACAAGTCACGAGCATCTAAGAAAGTCTGAACACTGCTACAGGGCCAATAATATACTAAACAAAATCTGAAAATCAAAAGACAAAGTCCGGTGCCGTGAACGCTGGCAGTCACCTTGCTCAGCAACAATAGCAATACCTTCAACCAGCTCAAAACCCGCTACCTGGTTTATAATACTTGCATCTGCACGCGAGGTGCAGGGAGTAAAGTGAGTACTCCAACTCAGTGAGTAATAGAAGTAAATAATAACTGAGCAACAAGAAATCACGCAAAGCAACCAACAGGCTGTACAGAAGCCAGGTACAATTTCCGAGAAAACAGTGAAATCAGAGAACTCTTTAAAAAAAGGTTTCGGCTCAGTTCAAATCTCTTTTGAAAATGGTCCTTTCAATAATTACGAAAGCTGTTCAAAATAGTTAGTGGTGATTAGCACAGAAAATCCGCCCCTCGGGCACAAATACCACAGCATAGCAGGTAAAAATGCAGATAAGTATGCAAGATGAGCACATAAAAGTTCGCCCCTCGGGCATGAATTTCGTTGCTAGTCAGTCATTGTTACCTGACCAGTCAGCCATTGTTACCTGACCAAAACGCGTATTACAGTGCCATTGTTACCACTGGTCAGTCATTGTTACCTGACTGGTCAGCCATTGTTACCTGACCAAAACGCGTAGTACAATGCCATTATTACCACTGGTCAGTCATTGTTACCTGACTGGTCAGTCATTTTTGCCTGACCAAAACGCGTATGACAGTGTCATTGTTACCACTATCTAAAATTTAACCGCTCTAGATGGGTACCCGCGCTCACTGTGGGTGTGCAGACTCCGTCTACAGCCCAAGCGCTATATCATCATAAGGCCTGAAAGCCTGTACATATCAACATGAGGCCTGAAAGCCTTCTCACAGCACACTCGAGGCCTGAAAGCCTCCTCACAATACACTCGAGGCCTGAAAGCCTCCTCACAATACACTCGAGGCCTGAAAGCCTCCTCACATCACTCAGCATATCCTCACATATAGCCCTCGGCCTCAATCAGTCCAAAAATAATCATAAGCCCCTCAGGCATAAGTAAAGAAAAAATAATGCTCAGCTCAAACAGTAGTTCAAATATCAGTTAAAACTCTAGGTTGAGTAAAAATATAGCTGAGTTCATAAAACAGTGTAATGACACTGGACTGAGTTCAAATAATATTTCAAATAGTGAGGAAAACAGTGATGATAGGGAGTTCAAACAGTCGGCAATAAGCCCCAAATATGGCAATAAGCCCAAGTCCTAGTGAAAAACAACAAGTCATAGCGAAATACGCGGTAAAATCAACAACCGGGACGGACCAAGTCACAATCCCCAATGGTGCTCTACCCCACGCTCTCTATCTGGCGTGCAAGTCACCTCAATATAGCACTATGGGTGCAAATCCGGGGTTTCAAACCCTCAGGATATCATTTACAATCATTACTCACCTCGAACCGGTGAAATCTCTAGCCCGTGATGCCGTTGCCCCTCAAATCGGCCTCCACACCCGTCGAATCTAACCAAAATCAGAGCGAATACATCACAATATGCCAATGGGACAATACCCAATCGAAAACAGTCGAAAAATAGCAACAATCTCGAAACTAGCAAAACCCGAGCCCCGGGCCACTTCTCGAAAAATTACAAAACTCACATTACCGGATTTCTGGTCTCGCCACGAGTCCATACATACCAAGAACTCTCAAATCCGAGCTCAAATGACCTATCAAATCCCAATTTGAAATATCAAAAACTCAAGCCCTAGCTTTACCCCTTTTGATGAATTTCAACCAATTTCCATGTTAAATCTAACATAATCTCGTGAATTTAGGCCAAGGAACTTACCTCTAATCATTCCTCCTTGAATCCCTCTTCAAAATCGCCTCAAAGCTCTCAAAGCTCGCTCAAAATGGTGGAAATAACATAACCCTCGCGGAGCAAAAATAAATATAAACTCCTACTGGCCTTCAGGGGTTTCCGCTTCTGCGGTCCCCGCGCCCGCTTTCGCGTGACCGTTTCTGCGGTTTTTGTCCGCTTAACCGGAATTTCATTAAATCACAAGGGTCGCTTCTGCGACAAAATTTCTCACTTCTGCGAAACTTCACCCCCCAGGTCAAACCGCTTCTGCGACCTCACGTCCGCTTCTGCGGAGTCGCTTAAGCAAAACGACTTCCGCTTCTGCGGAACTGCTCAATCTCACCCTCTTTCGCACCTGCGAAGCCTTCTCTGCTTCCGCGCAACCGCATCTGCGGTTGCCTTTCCGCATATGCGAAAATACCTGCTGCCGCCAAAAACCTGCAATTTCCAACTTCAATTTCCTTCCGATTGCCACCCGAAATCACCCCGAGGCCCTCGGGACCTCAACCAAAAGCACCAACACATCTCAAAACATTATTTAAACTTGCTCCAATCATCAAAACACATCAAACAACGCTAAAACCATTAAATCACATCGGATTCAAGCCTAAGTTCTTCAGAAACTTCCGAAATGCAATTTCGATCAAAAACCCAACCAAACGACGTCCGAATGACCTGAAAATTTGCACACATATCCAACATCACCTAACGAAGCTGCAGCAACTCTCGGAATTCCATTCCGACCCTCGGATCAAATTCTCACCCATCAACCGGAATTCGCCAAAATACTAATTTCGCCAATTCAAGCCTAATTCTACACTGGACCTCCAAAATCAATTTCCGATCACACTCCTAAGTCACAAATCACTTCCCGAAGCTAACCGAATCACCGGAACTCACATCCGAACCTTCTAACTCATAAGTCAATGTCCGGGTTGACTTTTCCAACTTAAACCTTCCTTAAAGAGTCTAAGTGTCTCATTTCCTACCAAAACCAATCCCAAATCAACTCTAACACACCAAACACTGATAAATGAAACATGAAGAAGCATAAAATGGGGGAAACGGAGCAGTAACACATGAGACGACGGGTCGGGTCGTCACACTCCTAGACTATTCCCAACACTATGCGTTGGCGACTGGCCGACCGCGTTCGTGAAGGTTAGTCACTCCAAGATTTTGTGTTCGCGAGCTTGGCCTTGCGTTCGCGTAGAACAACCAGCTCCAGTCCCAATTTTCTCCTTCGTGATCGCGAGAATGGCTTTGCGATCGCGAAGCACTGGACACTAGAAGAAAAACTAGCAGTTCCACAAGTCTAAAAATGGTCACGAATCCGAAACTCACCCGAGCTCCTCGGGCTCCAAATCGAACATGCACACAAGAGTAATAACATCATATAAACTTGTCCGCTACCTCAATTCATCAAAATAACATCAAATAACATAACTTGATCATCAAAACTCAAGATTTCAACTTGAAAACCCATTTTCACATTCTTTCACATAATGCGTCGAAACGCGTTCGGGTCACCCTGGACCCCAACCAAACGTGCGTACAAGTCCAAAACATCATACGAACCTACCGAAATCATCAAAACATCAATTAGAGGTAGTTTATCAAGAATGTTGACCGTGGTCAGCTCAAGTTATTTTTAAAGCCAAAAATCACATTTTCTTGAAAATTTCACGTAAAAACTCTCCGAGAAATAACAGGACCACGCACACAGGTCATATAAACATTTAATGAAGTTATGAGAGCTCTCAGAACATGAGATAAAAGTTACTCCCTCCAGTTCACAATAAGTGACCAATTTGCTTTTAGCACGCCCATTAAGAAAATACTAAATTCTATACAGAAATACCTACTATGACTAAACTACCCCTAATTAAACATTTAATGTGAGGAGTAAGAAAACTTTTTAGGGATATGTACATAGGGGTTATTTTGCAAAAACAAATTGAATTCTTTCTTGATTACATAACTGGACACTTATTTTGAACCAAAATGAAAAAGCAAATTGATCACTTATTATGAACCGGAGGGAGTAGTACTCAAAACGACCTATCGGGTCATTATACTAAATACATTGGTTATTTAACTTGACGATTAAAAGGGAAAAAAAAGAAAAGAACAAAACAAACCGAAAAGGAAAGTGGGCTATGAGTCGATTGATTGACTTGGCAAGCAGACTTCTTCAACTAGGACATCTATTCTCTTCCTTTAATTTTGAATTCATGGGTGGGACCCTTTTGTTGACATTTTTCATTTTCTTTTCTCCACATGTTTCATGCGTATTTTCCTTTTCAAGATCAAGCAAATTCCTTCTAGTAATTTCAGCTGATCATAATGATATTTTCCCAAATTATTCTGAGAATAAACATGTATGTGGCCAGCTATAGCAATACAGTAAGTCTAACCAAATTTTCATAGCTTACAATTATTATCAAACTTAATTTATCTGTGTTCTTATGCAATACAATGATGTTCCACACGTTTGGTATTTTAATTCCACTACCCAACCATAGACAACTCTATTGTGAGATTGTGGGATAGACAAGAATATTTCATTTTAGCTATCTCACTTTATGTGTGGAACAACTAATACCATCAGCTTAGTAAAATCTATATCGATATTAGTAATACATATAATCAAATATGAAATATAGCAAGGTTAGTATCCTGATCCCAGTAACCAAACAATCCCTATATGTATAGTTATTAAAAAACAGTTTTCAGGCACTTTAGATCTAACAATTTAATTGATATGGCGTAAAAGCCTTAGCAGAGAGAGCGTCCAGGGGCAGATGTAGCTTTTCGGCCGCGGATTCAATTAAACCCATAATTTTCGATAAAGAGTATGAATTATATATAAAAACTTATTAAAATTTCAATAAGTATTAGATTTTACCTATAATTTTAACATTATACTAAGTGCAATGCTAAAATCTTAAAAACTAGATCCATTAAATTTAAATCCAGGAACAGACTTTGCATGGTTCGCTTATGAAATTTATTGTTTCAACCTTTTTTCTATATTGAATTTGTCAACTGACTAATAATATTTCAATCCTTTAATAGAGAACATCGTTTTCGTTTAACCTCAGTGGCCAGCTATCTTTGGTTGGTATTGGCCTAAAAATAGTAGGGAAGTTAAGATGTGTTCAAATGTTGGCGCGCTACTAATTGGCTGTTACGTGGTTCACGAAAAGAGGTCCATAATCATACTATCTTTAGGTTAATTTCTAGATCAAAGTACTCCATTTTCATTTCTCAAAACCATAAAGGACTTATATTTGTAGAACTCCAAATACTATGGAGCACATGTATTTTAACAAAAACATTGGAACCAACTCCGCACATTTTTCTTTTTTTGGTTGCTTTGGCATGAGAAATTGAGGACAGATGTGTGGCTATAATTTCATAGTTTCGTACATTTTTTGTCTTGCAATTTATATGCTTCAATGATAAATTATACTTTATTTGCGCGTAATGGAGTCTATTTTATGTGTAGGTGAATTGGAGATGAAAGTAGAGCAAAACGGATACTTAAACTTTGAAAGCGTGCTACAGAACAGTGAAAAGGAGAAAGCTGGCGAAGCCAGGCCTATAGCAGGCTTTATACATGGTGACACTAGGCCTTTACGTCGCGTTGGAGCTGGTGACGCCAGGCCTGGGGCGAGCTCAAGCTGGCGGTAGGCCTCGCGAGGCCAAATCTGGGGTGCGCGCATTCCGAGATTTGAAGGCTTATTTCGTCTCCTGGTTTGGCTAGGATTTGGCCTACACGTTTAGGTTTTCTCCTACACATATAAATAGACCTAAAAACACCACTTTTTAGGGAGAGATTGGATAGCGAGAGACTGACATTAGACCGGGAATTCGACCTAAGGAGGAAAGAACACACTAGGAGCAAGTCGCAGAATTCTTCTACGAGTTTTTCACTTCCTTCTTCCTACTTTCCATTATTGATTATGAATTCTAATATTGTAGTTATGCATACTATTATGAATAGCTAATTTGTTATCTAGAGTTTTGATGGAACCTATTGGAGGATAATTTTCCTGTTACGTTAATATAGATTTGCTGAAGCTTTTTCTCTATTTGTTCAACTACGTTATTATTGTGGTTGGTTGACGAGCTCTTAATCGACTGTTCCTATTTAGTGTGTATTACTCGGGAGAGAGTGCATATTTAGGTAATTGTTGAACAACATCACTCCTAAAGTATATGAGGGACCAATACGGAGGGTTTAAATGTGGGATTAGGGATAACAAAACCTTGGTACAATCCGAGTGAGCCGTACTTAATGCCAGCTAGCGTAATTCAGAAGAATATGTCTGGTAAATTGCGGTAGTTACTCGGGAGAAAACTACAACACTCAGAGCGCTCATGATCGGTAGAGAAAACTTAGGCAAATTTATTGAAAACATAGCGGAAAGGATTCCGACAACAGGGGAAATCATAATTCTAGACCTCCTTAATCTTGTCTCCAATCCTTATCCTAGTTCATTGATAGTTTTATTGCGTTCTAGTATTTGCTAGTTAATTAGATAATTATAAACATTATGATCTTTATAATTAAGAAATTGTTTGGACTTGTGTTTCTTAGCGATATTGAACAACTCTAGCTAAGCCTTAGTTCTCTGTGGGATTCGACTCCGGACTTGTAAATCGAGTTATATTTGCAATGACCGCTTAGTCCTTTTATAAGGCATAGTTGGGCGTGATCAAAGACCTTGAGGTAAACTCCGGCGGGGTATGGAAGAGGTGGGGGATGAGGCGTTGTAATCAGGGGCGGATTTATAGGTGTATTTACGATGCACGTGAACTCGTGGTCTCTTCGTAAAATTAGATATTTTATGTACATATTTTCTAAAATTGGTATAATATTAACTGTTGGCCCCCATATTCTAAGAATGTTTAATAATGCACTTGGTTTACGGTTGAGTTATTTACCAAGAGGTATGGGGATCAATTCCCACTAGATATATCTTTTCCTCCTTTTTTTAGTAGGAATTTTTACCTCCAATAGCAAAGGTTAACACCTTATTTATTTTAAATAAATAACATTTTAAAATAATATATTCTATAGATACTTTTTAATGTTTATAGCAAAATATTAATTTTTGGTTAGCTCCTCCCCTTAAGCCACTATATACGCTATTTTTTATTTTTCTCTCTCCTTTTTTAGAATTTTCTCTCACATAATTACTGTATTTGATGTAAACTTCTCACTCCACGTTCTCTCTCTAATTTGATACACTCCATCCTCTTCCCCTATTCCAGAAAACACGAAAAGAAGAGGGTAAAATTCTTCTGTTAGCATTTGAGAAAATAATTGCTACTGTATTTGATTGATTTAATCAACTTTGGGCTTTTGATTCTGTAATTGAAGAGACTCTTGTGCTTGGGACTTGGTTGAATCGAGGGATTTTCAAAAGGAGTGAGTGGCGGCATTTAATTTCTGTTGTTGAATGGGAATTTCTCTGTCAAAAATCAATCTAAGTTCCTCTATTTTCGTCCTCGTCGTTTCCACAACGCCCCTCTTCATTCTAATTGTTAGGAATACTGAATTTGTCGTGATTTAGTCGACTTTAGGGATTCCGTTTAGAAATTTTCGATATAGAAATTTTTTCCGGCGTAACAACGGCAACCGGAGGCAACGGTGACGGCAGGACAACATTAGGGTTGTTCTTGAACAAAGACGGCAGAGTTTGGGGCTGAGCAACTTGAATTTTCTGTTAATATATTTCATTTTATTTCAATGTATCTCGTTGAATTCTATGTATTTCATTGTATTCATTGTCTTTTTCTTCATTGTATTTCAATGTATCCCGCTGTATTCTATGTATTTCATTGTATTCCCTGTCTATATTCCATGAATGTATTCATATGTTTTTTTAATTAATTTAATTTATGTATTCCGATGTATTATATAATTTCTCTGAAGATTGCTATATTTTTGGGGAGTTTTTCGGTTGAGAATTGTAATGACCCAAAAGGTTATCACTTGTTTTCAAAATGAATTCTGCGTTCTGAGGCCTTAAAAACCTCTTTTAGCATCACCTCAATTTGCGTGCGCAGTCCGGGCGTGTAGCCGGAAAGCCTAAATGTGAAAATCTGTGAAAAATGGTAAATTTTGATTATAAAATGAATTAATTTGACTTCGGTTAACGTTTTGGGTAAATGGACCCGAACCCGTGATTTGACGGTCCCGGAGGGTCCGAGGAAAATATGGGACTTGGGCGTATGCCCGAAATCAAATTCCGAGGTCCCAAGCCCGAGAAATAAATTTTTAAAGAAAATTGTTTTCTGAAATTGTTTATAAGGTTTGGAAATGAATTTTGATTGGAACATGTTGGTATCGGGCCCGTATTTTGGTTCCGGCACCCGGTACAGGTCTTATATATGATTTAAGATAATTCTGTGACGTTTGGTGAGAAACGAAATCCGTTTGACGTGATTCGGACCTTATATGCAAATTTGATGTTTAAAGAAGTTTTGAGAAATTTCATTGATCTTGATGTTTAATTCGATGTTCATGATGTTATTTTGGTGATTTGAGTGCAAGAATAAGTCCGTAGGACGTTTTTGAGGTTGTGTGTATATATGGTTTGGAGCCCCGAGCTCGGGTGAGTTTTGGATAAGCCACGGGGTGCTTTTTGAACTTAAAAATTTACTGGTGTGTTTCTGACCTGCAGGCTGCGCATTTGCGAAGCCTGTCTCGCAAATGCGAGCCATCCATCGCAAATGCGAGAGGTGGCCTGGGCAGCCTTCTTCGCAAATGCGAAGTACCCGTCGCAAATGCGACCCCCGCCCAAAATCCTTTATGATCGCAAATGCGGCCAATATGTCGCAAATGCGACCTTCCTTTCACAAATCCAAAAATCCAGATTCCTTAAGGGTTCGCAAATGCGAACCCTGTTTCGCAATTCCCATATCAGCAGTGGTCGGGGTTTGCAATTGCGAACCCTTATTCGCAATTCCCACATCTGAGACCTGCAGCTTTTATACGTAGCCGAATTTTTAATCCATTTTCATATTCTCTCAAAACATAAACACACTTAGGCGATTTTTCAAGGATTTCTTCTTCTCCAAATCAATTGTAAGTCGATTTTAACTAACTTTCTTCATTTCCTAACATCTTTTAACATGATTTCAACTTCAAATCAATGATTTTCATGGGGAAATTGGGTGTTTTGGGTAGAACCTAGATTTTTCAAAAATTGGGGATTTGGACCTCGATTAGAGGTCCGATTTCAAAATAAATTTTATATTTGAGTTCATGGGGGAATGGGTGATCAGGTTTTGGTTTGAACCTCGGGTTTTGACCATGCGGGCCCGGGGGCGATTTTTGACTTTTTGGGTAAAATTTTGGAAAACTCATTTTCATGCATTGGGGTTGATTCATTTAGCGTTTATTAATGTAATTAAGTAACTTGTGACTAGATACGAATGAATTGGTGGTGGAATCGATGGGTAAAGCCATAATTAAAGCGTAAATTGTGTTCGTGGCATCGAGGTAAGTGTTTGGTCTATCCTTAGTTTGAGGGATTAGGAGTTGAGTCCTATTTGTTACGTGTTAAATGTTAAGTACAATGTATAGGCATGGTGACGAGTATCTATACATTGGTGTCTAGCATGCCCATGAGTCGTTATATTGTGACCTTCATGACTTCGTTGTATCTTTCATGCCTTGGTAATGGTTTCTATATGTTGTGTAAAGTTTGTGGAAGGAATTGTGACTTATGAACATTGATGAGCGTTGGCTCAAGTTATGTAACGAATTGTGAAGAAGTAAGTGATAATTGAATCTCTAGAGCATTGACTCGAGTTATGAAGTGAATTGTGAAGTAAAAGTGAGAAAGAAAAGAAATAATCATGTTGATACCCTTGCTAGGCTGTTATTGAATTATTTGTTATCTCCCTTGCCGGGATGTTGATATTATTGATGTTGTTCCCTTGCCGGGTTTTATTTGTTGAAATGTTGTTCCTTTGCCGGAATCTATGTTGCAATTTCATTTATTCCCTTGCCCTATTGTTTGTGATTGTTGTTTGGATGAGGAAGAGCGTTAAAGCACGAAGGGTGATGTCGTGCATTGTTTGTATTGTGAGGAAAGAGTGTAAAGAACGAAGGGTGATGCCGTCGAATACACTCGAATACAAAATTTCGTCTAGCTGTAATCCCCTGTTTCACGCCTAGAAATGCTAATGTATTCATGAATACAGTAGCTTAAATACATCAAATATATCTTATAACAACAGAAAACATATTTACAATCCGTAATATAGCAAATGGTATCTATAGATAGCTAATTACCACTAAAAGATAGTGCTTTATGAAAATTTCTCTTTTTAATAGTGCACCCATATATTAAAAATTCTAGATCTGCCTTTGGTTGTAATTCTATCCTTGAAGCACAAGCAAATATATTCTTCTACTGCACTTTAAATTGCTAAATCCTCAACGAAAACTTTATTGATTCAAGCATTGACTATTTGATAATAAAGCTAAGTTGGACTTCGTGATGGCAATGCTGGAAAATAAAAAATGTGTGCTAAGCATGAAAGAAACACTTTCTTTTTCGTAGGCACGCCACAAACTTTAGGAGTCTATATTATCTAATTGTTTTTGGTTCGCAATAAATTAATTGAAAATTAATAATGGCCTACATTATCGTCGTACCATTTAGCTCCCACCACTCTTTTAGACGATATTTTATGAATTTGAATCATGCCGTTCTTATGGACTGGCGTAGACTCCAAGGAGTTGATAACTTTTCCTAAGAATGTAAACATTATGTATACGGATCGAATATAATGATTGCAGGAAACTTTTTTTTGCGAAGAAAAATAATATTAGTAGTAATTAAACGAACAAATACAATATAAGACTCCTCATGACTCGCACATCTCCAATCAGTAGCGGACCTAGAATTTTGTATAAGTGAGTTCAAATTGACATAACGATAGCGGACAATAAAATCAACATGAGGCATAGCAATCAAGATTTGCTAGCTACTCTATTTTTCTTCTTTTTATTCTCTACCTCAAAATGAGTCATCATTATAATGTCGGCACTCTTTATTTTTTAACAAGTAGTGCATTTTTTAATAAAGGAATTACAAAATCTATCTAAATTTATCTTTAATATAATATATCTACTTAATTTGACAATTTTTTGCTTTAACTTTTTTAAGATTGGTTAAAAACTAAAAATTATATTAAACACTACAATGTATAACAAAAGCTGAATTCCATTCCTAGTTATATAACATAAACAAAGTTACTCTTTACAAAAAAAAAAAAAAAAGAAAAGCACAACAACAACCGAACGAAAGAGTTGCGAAATAAACAAAACTAATACGAATAACTGGATAAAGAGAGCTTATAAGCCAAATAATAATAATGTAAAAAAAAGAAGACAACATAGCACAAATTAGTTTCAATATAGACCAAATTAATTTAAACTACAAAATGATAAATTATTTTCACAAATTGTAACGACCCGACTGGTCGTTTTGTGCAATTTCGTCCGGTTCGGCAGTTTGAGGCCACGAGCAGCTTCATATTATGTGTATCAACTTACGTGCAGGATTGAATTCAGTTAACGAATAATTCTGAGTCAAATTGGAAGAAGGGAACTAGTTTTGGAAGTTTAAACAGTGAGAATTTGGCCGAAATTTGACTTTTGAATAAACGGCCCCGGAATGGGTTGTGGGTGGTCTCAATAGCTTCGTATGGTGATTTTGGACTTAGCAGCGCGTTCGGATTTGAAGTTGGAGACCCGTAGGGTAATTTGAGGCGTTTCGGCGAAAGTTGGAAAAGTTGAAGTTTGGAAAATGGAGAGGTTTGAGCCATAGTTGACTTTCATGTTATCGAGGTCGGAATGTGATTCCGAAAGTTGGAGCAGCTCCGTTATGTCATTTGGGACTTTCCTGCAAAATTTGGTTTCGTTTGGAGTTGATTCGGTATGGTTCGGGCGCTTGGTTGCAATTCTAGAAGTTCTTGAAGTTCATTGTGATTTTCATGCGTTTTGGCATTCGATTCATGGTTTTAGAAGTTAAATTAATGATTTGAGTACGTGAGCGAGTCCGTGAGGTGTTTTTAGACTTGTGTACATATTTGGGTTGGAGGCCCAAGGGCCCGGGTGAGTTCCGGGTTGGTTTTGGAATAACTTTTCATAGTCTTTCATTTCTGGTACTGGTGTCATCGCATTTGCGATGTTTATGTTGCAATTGTGACTATCGCAATTGCGAAGCAGCCTCGCATTTGCGAAGTTGGGCTGCTAAGGGATGGACTCGCATTTACGAGGAAATCGCCGCTTTTGCGAGGCCTGTTGAGTTCGCATTGCGGACTCAGCATCGCATTTGCGATTAAGGCCGAAGTTGAGTTAGTTCGCATTTGCGAACATTTGGGCCGCATTTGCGAACATTTGGGCCGCATTTGCGATGGCCCTACTTCGCATTTGCAAAGTGTCTATCGCAATTGCGATGGAGACACGATTTTTCAGGCTTCGTATTTGCGAAGTATTCTTCGCTTTTGCGAGTTTGCATTTGCGAGCCCAGTGTCGCAAATGCGACATCTGCAGCCTGCTAAAAGCTGAGTATTCCGAGTTTTTGCTCATTTTTTATATTTTTGAACCCTAACTCCGACAGTGGGTGATTTTGAGAGAAGATTTTCATACCAAATCATTGGGTAAGTGCCTCGAATCAATTTCCAACTATATTTTGTGATTATATCATAAGAATCTAAAGGAAAATTTGGGAAAACTTGTGAAATCTTTCAAAAATGTAAAATGATGATTTGAATGACCAAATGGTATCAGAATTAGATAATTTTTGTATGGGTGAACTCGTAGAGGAATGGGTGTTCCGTTTCGTAAATTTTATCTGGTTTCGAGGTGCGGGCCCGGGGAGTTGACTTTTGGTTGACTTTTTACAAATTGTATAAGAATCCTAGTTTTGTTAATTGAAATTGTTTTCTCTTGCATTGTTTGATGTATTCAAGTTGTTTTTGTCTAGATTGAGCCGAGCGTTAATGAATTGGTAAAGGAAAAAGCTAAATTGGGTATTGAATTGGCCGGATTGAGGTAAGTATCTTGCCTAACCTTGTGTGGGGGACTTCCCCTTAGGGTTTGAGTCTTCTATGCTAATTGTAGTCCGTGCACGCGAGGTGACGAGTGTGTGCTCAGATTTATTTGTGGAAAATTTGCCTCTAGGGTTCTTAGGTCCTTATATTCATTAGGCGTAAAATATTCCGTCGTGCTTGAGTTTCCTAATTGATTAAATTACCTCTATATGCTCTATATGATGTTGCTAGCTTTCCTCTAATTCTTACGTGTTACTTGACCCCTAATTGCTTTAATTGAAGTGATTGTCTCCCTTATTGTTTTGATACTTCTTGATTGTGAGTTCCTCTATGACTTCGTGCAAATATGTTACATATCCATTTGTTATGGTTACCGGTGTAATTATCACGTGCTTATTATGTCTTGCTGCTTAGTTAAGATTTATGTTTTTTCTTCTTGGTATTTGGTTATTGTTGAGCATTGGCTCTAGTTGAGGCTCAATTGTGAAGTTGATTATTGGTACAAGTTTGGTTATAGTTGATTCCCTTGCTGGGACGTATTTATTCCTTATTGTTGATTCCTTGCCGGGACGTATTTATACTTGTTGTTGATTACCTTGCCGGGATATTGTTGTTTCTATTGTTTGAGTGAGGAAAGAGTGATAAAGCACGAAGGGTGGTGCCGTGCACATTTACATTTATATTGATGCATATGGTGAGGAAGAGAGATAAGCACGAAGGGTGATGTCGTGCATATTTATATTAGTCATATGGTGAGAAGAGTGATAAAGCACGAAGGGTGATGCCATGCACATTTATATTATTCATATGGTGAGGAAGTGATAAAGCACGAAGTGTGATGCCGTGCACATTTACATTTATATTGATGCATATGGTGAGGAAGAGAGATAAAGCACGAAGGATGATGCCGTGCACTTTTATATTATTCATATGGTGAGGAAGAGTGATAAAGCACGAAGGGTGATGCCGTGCACATTTACATTTATATTGATTGCATGGTGAGGATTGTGAGTTAGAGCACGAAGGGTGATGACGTGCACTTTCTGTTTGCTGTGTTTATTTGTTGTTGTCAATTCAAGTGTTTGAACTGTTTAGATTCCTTTACTGCTGTGATCCTTTGTGTTGGAACCCATAGTGTTTTCAATACCTCGCCGTATTTTTATATATGTAATTCAATACTTCAAATTTCAATAGTTGTTACATTTTTTTATTCAATTAGTTTCTCAATTAAATTCCCTAAACCATCTGAGGTTGTATTTTACTTAAAAAGAAATTTCTACTAAGTTAATTTATTAAATCCCATGTTAAAGGTAATAATTCATTCGATGGTGTATTTTAAATTGAAATGTTACTTTCTTTAATCAAATGATTTTTAAAAGTAACTTCATCTTTTCTTGCTGAGTTCCTAATTGGTTTAGAAGCTGTACTCTACTTTATATTATGTAAATGAGACTCCTGGAACATCTTAATTGTATTAGTTATGGGTCCTATATATTGAGTAACATGAGAATGTTGTTGTACAAAGTGAGACAAAATTATGGGCACAAGGTGCCGGGTGTGCTAAAGGTTTGGAAGTTGAGGTTATGATATGAGACATCGAGTTCTCAGATGGCTAGGGTTGTGCACCAGGAACGATATGATTGATTGAGTTGACACTGTCTTCCTTACTTGAGTTCATTCTACTTCTCTATGTTCCAGCTATGTTTGTGTTGATTTATTTAGTTATCTTCCGCTTCCATTCGAGTTTCCTTTTATTATTTCGACTGTTTGTAGATTGATTTATCCCTGCTGTTGATATTATTTCGTTACCTTTATCTTGATATTTGTTATCATATCATATTTAATCTGTCTGACCAGTAGGTGTCTTGACTGTTTCTCGTCACTACCCCGCCGAGGTTAGTCTTGTACTTACTGGGCACCGCCGTGGTGTGCTCATACTACACTTCTGTACATTTTTGTGTACAGATCCAGGAATTGATCGATAGTAGCTGTGCGGATCGTCACGGTGGAGACTCAAGGTAACCTGCTGTTGCGTTCGCAGGGCTCGGAGTCACCTTCGGTTGTATTTACATTCCATTGGTTCCTTCTCATTCTGGAACACTGTTGTATTATTCTTGTATAACTACTCTTAGAAAGGCTAATGACTTACACCAGCGGTTTTGGGAAATTGTGTTTTGTTCATAGTTATTTAATTTGAAGCTAGTAAATGTCAATGTTATTTCAATTAATGTTAGACTTACCTAGTTTAGAGACTATGTGCCATCATGACCCCTTCGGAGGGATTTTGGGTCATGACAAGTTGGTATCAGAGCTCTAGGTTCATAGGTGCTACGAGTCATTAGCAGGTTTAGTAGAGTCTTGCGGATCGGTACAGAGACGTGTGTACTTATCTTCGAGAGGCTACAGAACTATTAGGAAATGCCACTTTTTTCATTCCTTATCATGCGATATTGATTCAGCTCGAAATATATAACTTACGTTCCTTTGAATCCACTCGTGTATGATATTACGCTCTCAGTGTCCGCTACGCGCCAGTGGTTCGTGATGTTACAGACGGGCTACGAGGGAGTTAGGGATGCTCAGACATTGTCTCCACGTTTTGTCTAGACTAAAGATATAGAGATATTGAGAGACTATTCAGTTGTTCATGTGGAGGTGCAGCGGTTCCCGGCATCAAGTCGATGAGTGCGAGCTTGAGAAGGTTTAAGTGGCTGATTAGTCGTCGAGATTGTGGCGGGGTCACGAGGTGGATGTTAATTGAGGATAGTTGGTGGTATTGGAGTGCCTTGTGATTTGTGTTATACGAGCTATGAAGATGTGCCTGTGTTGTTTGTGAAGAAGAATGATGGATGAGGATGTGCATAGATTATCGGCAGTTGAACAAAGTCACCATCAAAAACAAGTATCCATTGCCGAGGATTGTTGACTTATTTGATCAGCTTCAGGGTGCCAAAGTGTTTTCGAAGATCGATTTGAGGTCTGGCTACCATCAATTGAGTATTAGGGCATCCAATTTTCCTAAGAGAGCTTTTCGGACTCGGTATGGGCATTATGAGTTTCTTGTGATGTCATTTGGGCTGTCAAATGCCCTAGCATCATTCATGGATTTGATGAACCGGGTGTTCAAGCCCTATTTGTATTCCTTTGTGATTGTTTTTATCGATGATATCTTGATCTACTCCTGCAGTCGAGAGAAGCATGAGCAGCATCTTCAGATCGTTCTTCAGACTATGAAAGACAACCAGTTATATGCTAAGTTTTCAAAGTACGAGTTTTGGTTGAGCTCAGTTGCTTTCTTAGGTCACGTTGTATCACTAGAGGTATTCAAGTGGATCTTATGAAGATTGAGGTAGTCAAGAACTGGCCTAGACCCACATCAGCTACAAAGATCGGAAGTTTCTTGGGATTGGCGGGCTATTACCGTCGGTTTGTGGAGGGGTTCTCATCTATAGCAGCCCCGTTGACCAGGTTGACTTAGAAGGGTGCCCCGTTCAGACAAGTGCGAGGCGAGCTTTCAGAAGCTCAAGACTGCTTTGACTACGGCGCCAGTGTTGGTATTGCCCACAGGATTAGGGCCTTATACAGTATATTGTGATGCATCTCGCATTAGACTTGGTGTGGTATTGATGCAGGGTGGCAGGGTTATTGCATATGCTTTGCGGTAGCTAAAGATTCACAAGAAGAATTACCCTGTTCATAACTTAGAGTTGGCAGCCATTGTTCATGCGCTAAAGATTTGGAGGCACTATCTTTATGGAGTGTCGTGTGAGGTGTTCACGAATCATCGGAGTTTGCAGTATTTGTTCAAGAAAAAGGAGCTCAATTCGAGGCAAAGGTGGTGGTTGGAGCTATTGAAAGACTATGATATCAACATCTATATGATCCCGGAAGGGCCAATCTCCTGGCCGATGCTTTGAGTAGGAAGTCAGCTAGTACGGGAAGCCTTGCGTACATTCCAGTCGGTGGGTGACCGCTTGCATTAGATGTTCAGGCTTTGGCCAATCAGTTCTTGAGGTTGGATGTTTCTGAGCCTAGTCGTGTTCTAGCTTGTACGGTCGCTCGGTCTTCATTATTTGAGCGCATCAAGGAGCGGTAGTATGATGACCCTCATTTTCTTGTCCTTAGGGACATAGTGCGTCACGGAGATGCCAAGTAGGTTACAGTTGGAGATGATGGAGTTTTAAGGATGCAGGGTCGTGTTTGTGTGCCTAATATGGATGGACTTAGTGAGCTGATTCTAGAGGAGGCCCACAGTTCTAGGTATTCTATTCATCCGGCCCCGCCAAGATGTATCAGGACTTGTGGAAGCATTATTATTGGAGGAGAATGAAGAAAGATATAGTGGCATATGCGGCTCGGTGTCTTAATTGTCAGCAAGTAAAGTACGAACATTAGAGACCTGGTGGTTTGCTTCAGAAGATAGAGATTCCTGAGTGGAAGTTGGAGCGCATCACTATGGATTTCGTTGTTGGACTCTCGCGGACTCAGAGGAAGTTCAATGCATTTTGGGTTATTGTGGATAGACTGACCAAGTCAGCGCATTTCATTCAAGTGGCAGTTTCCTATTCTTCAGAGTGGTTGGCACAGATTTATATCTATGAGATTATTCGTCTTTACGGTGTGCCCATGTCTATCATTTCTGATCGAAGTACGCAGTTTACCTCGCATTTCTGGAGGGCAGTACAGTGTGAGTCGGGCACGTAGGTTGAGTTGAGCACATCATTTCATCCTCACACGGACGGTCAGTCCGAGCGCACTATTAAGATATTGGGGGATATGCTCTGCGCCCGTGTTTTGACTTCAGAGGCTCTTGGGATGAGTTCTTGCCACTTGCAGAGTTTGCCTACAACAACAGCTACCAGTCGAGCATTCATATGGCCCCTTATAAGGCATTATATGGTAGACGGTGTCGATCGCCTGTTGGATGGTTTGAGCCAGGAGAGGCTCAGTTATTGGGTACAGATTTGGTACAGGATGCCTTGGATAA
Organism: Nicotiana attenuata; assembly: GCF_001879085.1. Classification (NCBI taxonomy): domain Eukaryota; kingdom Viridiplantae; phylum Streptophyta; class Magnoliopsida; order Solanales; family Solanaceae; genus Nicotiana; species Nicotiana attenuata. The sequence goes on along the minus strand of NW_017671071.1, from coordinate 170,030 downwards.
GGTTAAGATCATTCAAGATAGACTTTGCGCAACTCAGTCCAAGTAGAAGAGTTATGTCGGCCGAAAGGTCCGTGATGTTGCACTCATGGACAGAGATAGAGTGTTGCTCCATGTGTCACCCATGAAGGGTGTAGTGAGGTTTGGAAATAAGGGCAAGTTAAGCCCTAGATAAATCTGGCCTATTGAGATTCTTGATCTAGTGGGAGAGGTGGCTATAGACTTGCGTTGCCACCGGGTTTATCAGCGGTCCATCCAGTATTTCATGTGTCCATGCTTCGGAAGTATCACGACGATCTATCCCACGTGTTACACTTTAGCACTGTTTAGCTAGACAAGGATTTGACATACGATGAGGAGCCGGTAGCTATTCTAGACCGGCAGGTTCGTCAGTTGATATCCCGACCTTGTTCCCAGCTCAAGTAATTTTCTATGTCCGTTCGAGGACGAACGATTGTTTAATAGGTGGAGAAGGTAATGACCCGATAAGTCATCTTATAATTTAAAACCAAATTCTATGTTTCGAGGCCTTTAAAACCTCATTATATTCCTCCTCGATTCGTATGCGTAGTCTGGGCGTGTTTTTAGAAAGCTTTTGTGTTGAAAGTTGATAAAAATAGGGATTTTTTTATTAGAAACTTCATTTGAGTTGACTTCGGTCAATATTTTTTTTAAACGGACCCGGATTCGTATTTTGATTGTCCTAGCGGGTCCGTATCAAAATATGGGACCTGGCGCACGCCCGTAATCGGATTCAGATGTCCCTAGCCCGAGTTATCAATTTTTTTTTTTTAAAATTGAAATCTGAAAAATTGGGGAGTTTTGGGTAGAAACTAGGAATTTGATAATTGAGGTCGGATTCAAAAATCAATTACATATCCGGGTGCAGGGTGAATGGGTAATCTGGTTTTGGTCCAAATTTCGGGTTTGGACCAAGCGGGCCCGGCTGTTGCCTTTTGTTGACTTTTTGAATAATGGTCTAAATTTAATTCTTATCGATCGTGGGCGATTCCTAAAGCTTATTTTGAAACGTTTGGTTGGTAATTTGCTAGATATTGTTGGTTCGGAGGCTTGTTTGAAAGGCAAAGCTATGATTGAGCTTTGAGTGGCCTTTGGAGCGAGGTAAGTGTTGAGTCTAACCATGACTTGAGGGAATTAGGAACCCTTGGACTTTGTGTTATGTGAATTCCATGTGAGTGGTGTATATGCAAGGTGATGAGTGCTTATACGCCGCCGAATTATCTGTTTTCCCTGATTTATCATTTTTCCTTAATTGTTTTTTCTCTTATCTTAATTGTTACATGCTCTAAATATTTTCCATGCTTAATTGCTACGTGTTAATCAATGTTTTCTTTCATTAATCATGTTAGCTCTTTCCATAGCTTTCCCTTATCCCTGTTATTTGCTTAATTTGACTTGTTTGTACCTTTTAGTTGTAAATTGCTTGTTTGGTCTCGATGTGTAGTATTATTTGTGTAGATTCTATATTGAACAAGGTTCCTTTTCTTGGTTCAGTTTGGTATTTATTTATTGTAAAGGCCTTGTGATTTAGCCTGTTGATTTGACTGTGTACAGTGACTGTTTGGTACTGATATGGTGGGATCAGGCTGCACGCCGCAGTAGGTGCAATAAGGGAGGATTGATATGGTGGAATAACGGTGAATATGTATAAACGGTAGGATCGGGTTGCACGCAGCAACAGGTGTAATAAGGGTGGATTTATATGGGGAAATAAGGGTGAATTACGATATTGATATTGATATATGGTGGGATCGGGTTGCGCATCGCAACATATATATATATATATATATATATATATCTGTGTTGGTGGAATAAGGGAGGATTATGTGATGTCTGGTGGGATCGGGCTGCGCGCCGCAACAACCTAAGCTGCGTTGTTTTTGGGTATTTTTATTTGAGCTGGTAGAGATTCGTAATTTTGGACGATACTTGTTTATTTCGAGGCTGTGGTTATCATTTCTTGTTGGCTGTTTAATTCTATACCGTATTTCAATTATTTTGTCATTATGATATACTGCGTTCAGGTTTTAGCGTAGGTGACCCGCCTTAGCCTCGTCACTACTTCGTCGATGTTAGGCTCGACCCTTACCAGTACATGTGGTCGGTTATACTGATACTGCACACTGTGCAAATTTTGGAGACGGTCCCTGTCACGACCCAAAAACCAACCCTGTCGTGATGACGCCTATCTTGGTACTAGGCAAGCCGACACATTACCAAAACAAACGAGATTTTTATTTTCAAGATAATTCCCAAAGCTATTTAATGTAAAACCTTCATAAGGAGTGTAAATCCAAACATAAGTGCGGAAAAGAAAGCCCGATATCGGGGTGTGATTAGTCATGAGCATCTACTAAAACCGTCTGATAATATCAAGACTAACATAATCTGGATATAACTGAAAACAACTAAGGGAAGATGAAGATGGAGGAAAGCAGGGCTGCGATCGCCAGGCAGCTTACCTTGCTAACTCCGATGGATCTGCAACTGAATAATCAACACCCGCTACGTGGTCCAAAAATACCTGGATCTTCACACAAGGTGCAGGGAGTAACGTGAGTACGCCAACTCCGTAACTAACCAAAGTAAATAAAGGCTGAGAAGCAGTGACGAGAAATAAAGCATATAAGTTCATATCATGAAATCTTAGTAAAAGTAACAGACTTTTAAAAGCAGAGTTTGAATCAAATCATTTCGTTTAAACTCAGTTTCAGTAAAATCATTTGAAGATATTTTTTAGCCGTTCTAAAACAGAGTCTCAGTGCAACAGTAAGCAAAAATGATGAAAACATAAACAGCCCTCGGGCAAAACATCACTCATAAGCAGCCCCTCGGGCAAAATATTGCTCATATACAGCCCTTCGGGCGACCTTACAGTCACTCGTATACAGCCCCTCGGGTATACCTCACCATCACTCATATACAGCCCCTCAGGAAAACATCGCTCATATACAGCCCCTCGGGCAAAACATCACTCAGGGTACCTGCGTCAGTAGGGGTGTGCAGACTACGGAAGGGCTCCTTCAGCCCTAGCGCTATAACAAGCCAGCTCGTGGCCTAAATCAATCAGGTCCTCGACCTCACTCAATCATGAATCAGTAACAACATGTTGCGACGTGTAGCCCGATCCCATAAATATCCTCACAAATCAGGCCCTCGGCCTCACTCAGTCATAAACCTCTCAAGCCACTCGGGCTCTCAGTAAAAACAGTGTACTCAGCCTAAAACAACATTTATATGCGCATCAAAATAGAGTAATAAAGACTGAGTTATGAAATCAACAATTATACATGACTGAGTATAGATTTTCAATCAAAAATATTGAGAGTATAATAAGAAAAAGGCCCCTAAGGGTCCAAACAGCTCTGGCGCAAGGCCCAAATATGGTATTCAACCCAATTTATTGAAACTAAGTCTAAAACACATAAGAATCATATAGTTTCAGTCAAATACACAATTGTATAGTTGCTACGGGACGGACCAAGTCACAATCCCCAACGGTGCGCACCCACACGCCCGTCAACTAGCATGCGTGTCACCTCAAAATAGTAAAATGATATTAAAATCCGGGGTTTCATACCCTCAGGTCTAGATTTACAATCGTTACTTACCTCAAACCAGTCAAATGTCTACTCCGCAATGTTCTTGACCCTCGATTCGGCCTCCAATCACTCCGAATCTATTCACAGCAAGAACAATACCATCAATATACGCTAATGGAATGAATTCAACAAGAAAAACTATCGAATTAGGCACAAATCCGGAAATCCTCTCAAACCCGGCACACGGGCCCGCGTCTCGAAATCCGACAAAAGTCACAGAACTAGAAACCCCTTTCACTCAGGAATCCATAAATACAAGATTTATCAAAATCCAACTCCATTTGACCCCTCAAATCCTCAATCAAAATATCCAATATCACAAGCCCTAACCCCTCATTTTCAACCTTAATTACCACTAATTACATGATTAAACAATAGGAAATTATCATAAACACGAGTAATAGGGCTCAAATAACTTAACTCAATGAAAACCCCCTTGAATTACTCTTCAAATTACTCCCAAAAGCTCCAAAATCGGATAAAAATGGCGAAGAATGACCCAAAATTCGCGAAGTCCACAATTTATACTTTCTGCCCAGAACTACCACATCTGTAGTCTATTTCTCGCGCCTGCGGTACCACACCTGCAGTCAAGGCGCCGCACCTGCGAACTCCACTTAACTCGGCAGCTTCCCCACTTACGCCCCAGGTCTCGCACCTGCGGGCTCGCAGGTGAGGCCAAGCTTGCGCACCTGCGCTCCATCCTCAGCTTTCCAATTTCCGCATATGCGGTTTCGTTCTGCATCTATGGCCATCCCACCTGCGGTTCCCACTCCGCAGGTGCGGAAACATCAGAAGCAGCAGCTTCAACTGCCTTATTCCATTTCCAAATCGTCAGTTCACAATCAGAAATCATCTCGTGGCCCTCGGGACCTCAACCAATAATACCAACAAGTCTCATATAAACATACAAACTTAGTCAAACCTTCGGAACACTCAAAACAACATCAAAACACCAAATCACCCTCGGATTCAAGCTTAAGAACATCTAAACTTCCAAATTCCGCAAACTACGCCGAAGCCTACCAAATCACCTCCGAATGACCTGAAATTTTACACACACGTCACAAATGACACTACGAACCTACTCCAACTTTCGAAATTCCATTCCGACCTCGATATCAAATTTTCCCCTGTTGACCAAAAATCGCCAAATTCTAACTTTTGCCAATTCAAGCCTAATTCTACCACGAGCCTCCAAAACATATTCCGAACGCGCTCCTAAGTCCAAAATCACCCAACGGAGCTAACGGAACCATCAGAAATCCAATCCGAGGTCATTTACTGAAAAGTCAAAACATGGTCAAACCTTTCCAATTTAAAGCTTCAAGTTGAGACCATTATCCCAAATCAATTCCGGATAACCTGAAAAATCAAAACCAACGATTCACATAAGTCATAATACATCACACGGAGCTACTCATGCCCTCAAACAACCGAGCGAAGTGCAATTTCTCAAAACGACCAATCGGGTCGTTACATCCTCCCCCACTTAAACATACCTTCGTCCTCGAACATGCCAGAGTTGTTCCAAAATCCATCAAATCATTGTATAATCTCACTATGCACATAGCCGGGGGTGATCCCACGTCACCCTATCCCATATAGGTCTGATAACACAACATGACTGAAATTTCTTCATCCAACCTAGCCCATAAGGCATGGAATCCAATTTCCACCTCAAAATTTTATATAAGATCAGAATCTCGCATCCACATACTGTATAAGAATGAACAAGCTATAGCCAGTCATAGCCATGACCCAAGATGAATTCGCATGATATACCACATAACTCGAACACTCACAACGATGTATTCCAATCACAACAGCTTCTCAACACAACCAAACGCTGGTAATAACCTCTTATCAAACAGAACCTCGTTCTATCACCTTCATATACTGCCAACGATGAATGAAACACGTAACAACTCATAACTATTCACCAGATCAACCAGTTCTGGAACTTCTTCTCCTTCAACAAGAACTATATCCAATTTCTAAGCCGATCAGCGACATTACCCCTTTAAATATACCGCAATCAAATACGATAACATCCATTCTAGCTCCGACTACCTCATCTTATCCAATACAAGTTACTCTACTGACATGCCACACCCATACTAGCCAGAGCCACAAACCTGTGCAATTCGTGCACCTAATAGCAACATTCCAAATATACTCAAATCATAAAAAATGATTCAAACGAGAGGACTGTCCCACCAACTTAACAAGTACCATTACAACACCATGCTAAGAGCCTTGCACACATCTTATAACCAAAACACACGAATCTGACACCAAGGATCATACCTCTACATAGCTCCGCTACTACGCGTGACCGCGTCCAAACGCTGGTCTACATTATATACCTTGAGCCACCTTGCTCAAAATCCATAACCATTCTGAGTTTGACATCAAGAACCCAAAGTGCATTACCATAACCACGAAGAGAAATAACACAATGCCACCATCTGAAAAGAACATAGCCAACGCGCAATCAATCACGCAATACCTGAATACTCATTTTGCTCAAATTCCCGCTATAAGCCCAAATAGACCACACCATGTGTGCATATAACCAATGATTCACAACTCCTCATAACATAGGTGGGTAACACTCAGATCATTTTAGAACACGAATAAGCTCATCCACCACTGAATGGCACTTCCCTCGACAATGTTGTTCGGAGTCAACAGATCCGACCCGGTGCAGGACACACATCCATATTGGGCCTACCAATGAACCCTGAATCAACTTTGGTCACCCACAATAGTTAAATACCCTCAGAAAGTTTACCATGACTGAATCGCAACACATACTAACCCCCGAGTAACCTTGGCTACATTTTCACAGTCCACAGCCACGAAACGATCTACTCACAACAACTCTCAGTCTCCCAATCCATAGAACATACGAATCACTATCACTGATCTTGACTCCACCGCCTGAATGTCCAAACTTCTCCATTATACGGTCATCCCACAATGAATACCTCTAAAATTCTTCTGTGCCACAAAGAAAAATTTGAACTCCAGCAGTTGGTCAAATAAGAGAGTGCTGCAATACCAATAAAGTATCAATAACTCAAACACATCGCCCCTTTTCTGAATGTATACTCTCATCAAACCATACCAGTTAGTAATATCATTTACCTAGTCATCTAAAATTGTCCACGCTGCCTAAGAATTCATGACCTTCCTTCAAAACTGAATCGTGACCTTACACATGCAAATCTGAATCCTACATAACATACTGCATATACCATGCCATCCTGTGGTAAATATGAGAACTTCATAATCCACTCCAAGTCACAAGAAACTACGTACTCAACTCGCCAAGAACTTTCCATTTGATCCCATCTAGGAGAAATTACTATAAATCACATGCTCCTCACACCAGTAGAAAATGTACATCTCTAACCGTGGAAGAAACCATCAAGGATTCTCCGAATCCCATTTGCACAAAACCAAGCCGTCAAGACTGAATCCTTCTAACCTAACCAAGCTACCCAGGTCACAAAAAACCCAAGAGCATTGCCACGAAACACCTGTAGAAACTCATTACCTCATAAACAACCAAAGAACTAATCATACCCATTACCATGCCGATCCAACCTACTACGAAGTTGTCCTATCTATCTGAGTTCCTTCTGAATTACCTTCAAATTGATACTTCTCTTCGCCATAACACCACAATCCTCAACCCAGACTCACCACAAGAGACCCAAGCATAAAACCACACCGCCCTAAGGCTCACAAACTGTCAAATACTCTCTTAATTATCCACAGAAGTACCACATTCAAAATACTTATCCTGAAAAGACTTCTTGTGAATCTAAAGCCATTACCTTCACCTTCCTGATACTGATATGTAAAATCCATAACGATATAGAAATGCCACCAGTCTTGACACCCTCTAATGTAAACCTTAGTTTCTAGCCAAATACACATCCTGAGGATCCCCAATTGTTACATATAAATCTTGAATCTATTAGAACCATTCTTCGGAGTCATCCACTCTACTCAGGTCTCAATTAAACTGATCAAACAAACCGAACGACCTGTGCCCCATTAGTACAGCAACACCTAAGGAAGTAACCCATCCCTCTAAGAAGCCGAGAGATTTCCTACTCCATACACGTTACATCCCTTACAACAACAACTAAATCATCCAATGCTTCTCATATACCCATAAATCATAACACAAACCTTATCCAAAATTTCCTTTACTCGAGTCATCCTCGATCTCAACCTCTGTAAGCCACAACTGATCCGCCAGTATGCCTCAAACTGAAACCAATACAACACATAACCGTGCAGTCAACTGATCAATAGCAGACTCCCCCACTTGGCTCAAAGCCATAGATCAAAAAGCACAATACTCACGATGCCCATGCTCTATTACTACCATAATGCCATAGTGAGATTCAAGTAAATCCTTCATAAGCTCATGCAACACAACCCATCTAATACCTCAAATCATTTGCAAATCTCACATTCACTAACAGTCACGCCAACTCTCATACGCAATCCAAACTCGAATAGCAGCACATATAATTCACTGGCAAAAGAGGACTCGCTATAAAATAACATAGGGATCACACACCCTCAGGACACCCGCAGGAGATAACCCACCTACTTCTCCTCAAACTAACATCTCTTTATACCCTTCCACCGTCATAAACATCACGCAATCGCTAAATCTTCCTGAGTCTGAACTCATATCACGACATGAAGTCTACTTCACTCCTCACTAAACAACATGAAAAGATCCTTCAACACACCCACAACTCAGGACTATACATCAAATCAAGATGGAAATCAAGAACTAAATAGTTCTTTCTACACCTTAAGCAGGCCCTTCTCGTCAAATTCAAATCATATGAACTCAACTCGCGGTCACATCATACGCATCACGTAGCCATCCAGCCACCATTTCAACTAATAAGGACACAAACGGGCATATAAGTCCCGAATACACGTGCTCACACAATCAACACCTCAGTGCTCAAGCTACAGTCAAAACCCGGCCTCAAGTCCTCCAGACTGGCCCAACATTAACACAAAGAAATCACATCTCGCACCTCATCCAGGGAATCACAATCCGTTGATGGAAAGGAATTCAAAGAGTTACACTTCAAGCTGAATCAATACCGCACGATAAGAATTCAAGAATGTGAAGTTTCCTAAGGGTTCTGTAGCCTCCGAAGATAAGTATCGACGTCTCCGTACCGATCCGCAAGTCTCTACTGAACCTGCTTATCACTCGTGAGACCTATGTAACCTAAGCTCTAATACCAACTTGTCACGACCCAAAAATCAACCATGATGTGATGGCGCCTATCGTGGTACTAGGCAAGCTGACAGATTACCAAAACAAACGAGATTTTCATTTTCAAGATAATTCCCAAAGATATTTAATATAAAACATTCATAAGGAGTGTAAATCAAAACAAAAGTGTGGAAAAGAAAGTCTGACATCGGGGTGTCACTAGTCATGAACATCTACTATAACCGTTTGATAATATCGAGACTAACATAGTCTGGAAATAACTGAAAACAACTAAGGGAAGATGAAGATGGAGGAAAGCAGGCCTGCGATAGCCAGGCAGCTACCTCGCTAACTCTGATGGATCCGCAACTGAATAATCAACACCCGCTATCGGGTCCAGAAATACCTGGATATGCACACAAGGTGCAGGGAGTAACGTGAGTACGCCAACTCAGTAAGTAACCAAAGTAAATGAAGGCTAAGAAGCAGTGACAAGCAATAAAGCATATAAGTTCATATCATGAAATCTTAGTAAAAGTACATCAGGCTTTTAAAAGTAGAGATTGAATCAAATGTTTTCGTTTAAACTCAGTTTCAGTAAAATCAATTGAAGATATTTTTCAGCAGTTCTCAAACAGAGGATCAGTGCAACAGTAAGCAAAAATGATAAAAACATAAACATCCCCTAGGGCAAAACATCACCCATAAGCAGCCCCTCTGGCAACCTCACAGTCACTCGTATAGAGCACCTCGGGCATACCTCACCATCACTCATATACAGCTCATCGGGCAAAACATCACTCATATACAGCCCCTCGGGCAAAACATCACTCAGGTTACCCGCACTCACTAGGGGTGTGCAAACTTCGGAGGGGCTCCTTCAGCCCAAGCGCTATAACAAGTCACCTCGTAGCGTAAATCATTCAAGCCCTCGGCCTCACTCAATCATGAATCAGTAACAACATGTTGCGGCGTGCTGCCCGATCCCATAAATATCCTCACAAATCAGGCCCTCGGCGTCACTCAGTCATAAACCTCTCAAGCCACTCGGGTTCTCAGTAAAAACAGTATACTCAGCCCTAAACAACGTTTATATGCATCAAAATAGAGCAATAAAGACTGAGTTATGAAATCAGTAAGTATAACATGACTGAGTATAGATTTTCAATCAAAAACAGTGAGAGAGAATAATAAGAAAAAGGCCCCTAAGGGTCTAAACAGCTTTGGCACAAGGCCCAAATATGGCATTCAGCCCAATTTATAGAAACTCTTTCTAAAACATATAAGTATCTTATAGTTTCAGTCAAATACGCAACTGTATAGTTGCTATGGGACAGACCGAGTCGTAATCCTCAATGGTGCAGCCCACACGCCCGTCACCTAGCATGCGCTTCACCTCAAAATAGTAAAACGATACTAAAATCCCGAGTTTCATACTCTCATGTCTAGATTTACAATCGTTACTTACCTCAAACCGGTCAAATGTCCACTCCGTGATGCTCTTGCCCCTTGATTCTACCTCCAATCGCTCCGAATCTATTCACAACCAGAATAATACCATCAATATACGCTAATGAAATAAATTCTACAAGAAAAACTATCAAATTAGGCACAAATCCCGAAATCCTCTCAAACCCGGCCCCCGAGCCCACGTCTCGGAATATGACAAAAGAAAGAGAACTGGAAAGCTCTTTCACTCACGAGTCCATGAATACAAGATTTATCAAAATCCGACTCCATTTGACCCCTTAAATCCTCAACCAAACTCTCCAAAATCCCAAGCCCAAACCCCTCATTTTCAACCTTAATCACCACTAATTACATGATTAAACAATGGTAAATTACCATAAACACGAATATTAGGGCTCAAATAACTTACCTCATGAAAACCCCTTTGAATCCCTCTTCAAATTACTCCCAAAAGCTCCAAAATCGGATAAAAATAATGAAGAATGACCCAAAATTCGCGAAGTCCACAATTTATACTTTCTGCCCAGAACTTCAGCATTCGCATTCTATTTCTTGCGCTTGCGCGACCGCACCTGCGGTCAAGGCGCCGCGCCTGCGAACTCCACTTAACTCACCAGCTTCCGCACCTGCGCCCCAAGTCTCGCACCTGCAGGCGCGCAAGTGCGGCAAGCCTGTGCTCCGTCCTCAGCTTTCCAATTTCCGCATCTGTGGTTCCATTCCGCATCTGCGGCCCTCGAACCTGCGGTTCCCACTCCGCAGGTGCGGAAACATCAGAAGCAGCAGCTTCAGCTACCTTATTCCATTTCCAAATCCTCCATTAACCATCCGAAACCATCCCGAGACCTTTAGGGCCTCAACCAATAATACTAACAAGTCACACATCAACATACGAACTTAGTCGAACCTTCGGAACACTCAAAACAACATCAAAACACCAAATGAACCTCGGATTCAAGCTTAAGAACTTCTAAACTTCCAAATTCTGCAAACTACGCCGAAACCTACCAAATCACCTCCGAATGACCTGAAATTTTACACACACGTCACAAATGACACTACGAAGCTACTCCAACTTCTGAATTTCCATTCCGATCCCAATATCAAATTTTTCATTGTCGACCAAAAATTGCCAAATTCTAACTTTCGCCAATTCAAGCCTAATTCTACCACGAACCTCCAAAATACATTCCGAACGCGCTCCTATGTCCGAAATCACCCAACGGAGCTAACAGAACAACCAGAAATCCAATCCGAGGTCGTTTACTAAAAAGTCAAAACTTGGTCAAACCTTTCCAATTTAAAGCTTCAAGTTGAGACCATTATCCCAAATCAATTTCGGATAACCTGAAAAACCAAAAGCGACGATTCACATAAGTCATATTACATCAGGCAGAGCTACTCATGTCCTCAAACAATCGAGCGAAGTGCAATTGCTCAAAACGACCAGCTGGGTCGTTACAGTCCCGGCAGTGGCTACTAGAGAGCTCGGATCGGACATTCGCGTAGACTTGAGGTACGTCTCTTCAGTGCCCGCAGCTCCTGGAGTCCACCTCCTCTGTCTATTTAGTTGTGTACTTTCATTCTAACAGCTTTTTACTTATTTCAGACCCTTATATGTATTACTCTAGTAGTTCATGCACTCGTGACACTAGGTTCAGGGAATTGAAATAGATATTTGGCTACTTCAACTTCCGCAATGTTACTTTAAATTTATTCAGTTATCTCAATTCTTCTTTAATATCTGATTTAAATTGTTAGAAGAGTAGATTGTTCTAACGTTGTCTTGCCTAGCAAGTGAAATGTTAGGCGCCATCATGATCCCGATGTGAAAATTCCGGGTCGTGACACTTTATATATAGATATAGAATATAGATAAATGTGTTTCTTGATTTTCTTCCCTTTCTATTTCTCTCTATTTCCCTATATCTTTTCTCTGGGGCATCTTCTTGCAAATTAAACTTGGATCACTAGGATGAACTATCATTGGTATTAGGAGTTGTCCTGATTTTCTTATCATATTTGAGTTTTCTTTTATTTGAAGGAATGGCTAAGTATCGACCATAACTAATTTTACTTTTTCTAAAAGAAAAATATAGATCTCTATCATATTTGACTAATCTCTTTCTTGGAGGAAAAGATTTTGGATTTCTATGAAGTTCCTTTCCGCACAAAAAAATAATACCATCAACAATATAGTCTTTAAGAGAGTTTTGTCTAGCAGCAGAATTTATTCTCTCATCAATTTATTTCTCTTTTATGTTATAGTAAATTTATGTAGGTCAATTGTCCAAAACTATATTATAGTATATTATATTTTTGTAGTATAATTCTCTTTGTTCTTTGATTTATCATCGCTCGATATTTATTTGTTAGCTTTCGCAAGACGTCTTTGTAATTTTCGATCCCAATAGTTGTTGCCTATATGAAAAAATTGCATTGCCAAAACTGTAAAATTAAGTGATACATTAGTGTTATGCTTACTAATCCAATTTTCCAATTTCTCCCAGCAAATTACAAAATATATGTACAAATGGAACTAAACTAGCGATGATAAGGAGAAGTTGCTTGAATTCTATTTTTTCTCTTTTGCAGAAACCTTTGTAGAGATCTCTTCATAGAAATATCAGAAGCTGGAGATTGTAAAAGTGGTGATGAAGGCTCTGAAATTGGTGATGATGATTCTGAAATTGGTGACCGGATTTTTATTTTCTTCTCCATTTCTCTACTTGCCAGATATATTATTGCTTTAGCCTGCATTTGAATAAACGAATAGAAATAAATTACTAGGATTTATTAGATAGTGCTAGTAGATATGGTAAAAATAACACTCAATTTCTTTGGACATATAAAATAGTATTAGCTAGCGTTTGGACATATATTTGGTTGAAACATGAAAAAGAGTTTTTGAAATTGTGTGAAAAAATAATTTTTGAAAATTGATGTTGTGGTTCGACATGCATTTTATTTGAAAAAAATTTTAAGTTTAGTGAATGGAAGAAAAGTACTTCACCAAAAAATTGCCCAAAACTAATTTTTGGGAACTTGAAAGAAAAGGTTCAATTTTTTTAAAAAAAAAAAAAAAATACCCAAAATCCGTGTCCAAAGGGATACCTAATCTTGAACAAACACATTTAATGAAAGTGTGATTCTTTTTGTGGTCTCAATTTCTTTGGATCAAATTAAAATATAGAATTTGATCCTTTAGTATTTAATGAATAATAAAACATAGTATTGCAGTATCTTTTTAACTCAAACCAAAAAACAAATCCAGTTACCACCCTCTCTGTCCCTAAAGGCGGAAAAAAAAAAACCAGTGGGTAGGGCACCCTCTCTGTCCTTTATTGGATTCGAATGTTATGAGAATTTTCGTTACACCATCTTCCATGAAATAATACTTATAAAACGACGAAATTGTACAAATATTACAACACATGCAAAGTCATGATAGAGTGACCAAAGGGTGCACAGAAGGTCCATACAATTAAACTTCTTTCTACCCGGGAAAAAAAGTAATACTACAGAAATTAGAAATAGAAAAAAACTGCAGATACAGTACATACCTGAAGTTCAGTAGCATCAGAAACCACAAGCTTTCCATTGTAAAATATTGTTAGCTGCTGTGGTTCTTTCTCTTCTGTGTTTTCTTTATCCTCCCTATTCCTATATATAGAAGAAAGAAAGAAAATATTCAGTACCTTATGCATAATTTACAAGGAGACAAGATTAGCAGTATTTTTATGCCTTCGCTTTATGTTATATATACACATATCCTTTATATCATTGCTATCCAAGAAGGCGAAAAACTTAAAAACTTTTAAAACCTAAAACATGTAGAATTAATATGTGTGTGTGCGAGAGAGAGAGAGAGAGAGAGAGAGAGAGAGAGAGAGAGAGAGAGAGAGAGAGAGAGAGAGAGAGAGAGACTTACATAGAGAAGTAGGGGGTAGTGCAACTCTTAGGAGAAAAAGAAAAAGAAGGAGGCATAAGCCTGAGCTCCAAGTTACAGTTTCTTCTCATCTTCTTTTGACTTCAGCCACAAACTCTACAGATCAAAAGCTAGCTGCCAATGAATAGAGCTTTTCCTATATATATATATATAAAGAAAAGGGAGATAAGGAATCAAGAAATATTAGTGAATCAAGATATTGAAGTTGGATCAAGTAAAAGTTGTGATATTGCAGTAGAGAATTAATGAAGAAGAAAGGGGAATTTGAATGAATATATACAAGTTGGTTTTCTTGGATAGTGGAGTTGGGGTTGTGCGGGGGGGGGGGGGGTTCCATTAGAGTATTAGAAAAAGTAAAAGCAACGTTTTTAATACAATTGATAAAAATAGACGTTTTGAACACGAAACAGACACTTCCTAAAAGAAGGTGTAAAGAGACATATGTCTAAAAAGATGGCGTTCCCCACAAACTCAAATTAAACAGCTGCGTTATGCTAACTAAAGCACGTGATAAATGAAGATTTTCCTCGTTTTAATTTTATTATTATATTATTACTTCCGTCATTTTCAGTCCTATACACCCGCCACTTGTGGCCTACAATTTCTGCTATTATGCGTCTTTACTTATTAAGTAATGCAAATCATGTTCATGCACGTGTATCAGTCGGCTCACGAACTTACTTATTTATAGGGCTCCTTTGGTTTAAGACTAGTTGTATACTCTGAATTATAATGATTAATATCGAATGAGTTGTTATATGATCGAATAATAATGTAAGAATTGTTAGGTGAAATTTAACCTAAATTGGTCTTTTAGCTTTTAGTTACTGCTTTTATATATATATATATATATATATATATATATATATATATATATATATATATAGTATCTATGAACGTGCGTTATTTGATTTTGGAGAGTCAACTGAATTTTTTTTAATCGGAATTTTTTCATATGACTTTTACATATTCTAAATTAATAATTAATTTGACTTATAATATTTTTTACATAGTTTTCAAAATATGTAAATTTTATTTCAAAAAACTTAAAGATTCTATTCCGAGTTCACAGTCAAAGTTAACTTGTTTGATCCTCGAAATTCGTAAACGCAGCATAAATTGAGACGGAAGGAGTATAAATTATGTGGTATATTATGAATGCAGAGTTTAATAAAGCCAATCAAAATTATGCAGCGAATATTAATGTTTATTGTAAAATCAACCAAACATAGTATTGTAATAATTCCTTATATTGTTATTTAATATATGTTAAATCCATTAATTTGTAAATTGAGTTTTATCAACTAACAATGTAAAATTATTTATATTATCGTATCACAGATAAGGTAACTCTCAATAAATCTTTTACGAAAAGTATACCTAATTGATACTTCTGCTGGTCCACTTTAATTAATTTTTTGGCCTTTCTGTGGTCCATAATATTTGATATTTTTAGATATCAAGAATGAATTAATGTTAAGAAGCTCAGCCATGGTAGATGAAGATTCTAGTAGAAGGAAAAAAGATGAAGAAGAAAGCTCTGTTATTTCACAACTGAGAAGAAAGGAAATGATAGTTGTGCAATATAACTAACCGACTACACTATTCATACTAACACTAACTAACAGCTAAGATTAGTTACAACTAATTACACTCAACTCTTAAATAGGTGGGTTCCACTATACTCGACACTCCCCCTCAAGCTGAGGGATGAAATACATCTTTCATTCCCAGCTTGTTTAGTAGATACTCGTGTTGTGGCTTGCATAGGCTCTTAGTTAACAAGTCTGTCAACTGCTCAGTTGTTCTATCAACTTGAGTTTTAATCAGGCCTTGAACCAGTTTCTCTCTCACAAATGACAATCAATGTCAATGTGTTTGGTTTGTTCATGAAAGATAGGGTGAGCTGCAATTTGTATTGCAGCCTTACTGTCACAATGCAACTGTACAGGCTGAACTATTTCAACTCTCAGCTCCCTAAAAAGTCCTGTCATACACACCACCTTTGCTACATTAGATGCCATATTTCTAAATTCAGCTTCAGCAGTGCTCCTGGATACCGTTCCTTATTTTTTTGATTTCCATGATATCAATGAATCACCAAATTTTACTACATAACCTGTCACCGATCTCCTAGATTCTACACATGCCCCCCAATTAGAGTCACAGTATGCATACAGGGATTTGCTTGCTTTTGCAGACATAAACAGCCCAAGTCCGGGGGCAGTTTTTTTGTACCTCACTACTCTTTGGCCAGCTTCCATGTGGGACACCTTAGGTGCATGCATATACTGACTTAGCACTTGAACCACAAAGGCAATATTTGGCCTTGTCATGGTTATGTACAGCAACCTTACAACCAGTCTTTGATAACCTCCCTTGTCTTCATGTTCTCTATCATCTATAGATCCAGCTTCTGTTATTTGCTTGTCATACTCAATGGATGTAAGCTTGTGATCGAACTCCAGAGGTGTTGTTGTTGGCTCTGTACCTGCTAGCCCTAGTTCAGAAACTAGTTCCAGAGCATACTTCATTTGGCATAACAATTCCTTCCTGGGATCTAGAGAACTCAATTCCTAGAAAGTATTTTAGTTCACCAAGATCTTTCATTTTGAACCTATCTTGCAAATCCTTCCTGACTTGTTGATCAGACTTAGGCTGCTTCCAGTCACTAGAAGATCATCTACATAGACAAGGATAACTACTAATTCAGAATCTATCTTCTTAGTAAACAAGGAGTAGTCATAGTGACTTTGTGCAAATCCCATATCTATAAGAGCTTTAGTCTGTTTTAGATTCCATTGTTTAGGAGCCTGTTTCAATCCATAGAGTAACTTATGCAATCTGCACACATGTTGACACTCCCCCTGGCTTGAATAGCCATCAGGAACATGCATATATACCTCTTCAAGAAGATCTCCTTGAAGAAAGGCATTGTGAACATCCATTTGAAACACATACCATCCTAAAGCAGCAGCTAATGCAACCACAGGTCTCACAGTAACCATATTTGCCACAGGAGAAAAAGTTTCTGGGTAGTCCAAACTTTCTTGTTGACTGTAACCTTGTCACGACCCGGATTTTCCACCCGCGGGAGACGTGATGGCGCCTACTCGTGAAAGCTAGGCAAGCCAACTATTACAGTTCTTCACATTAACATTCAACCTCAAACAGTGATAAGCAGTAATTTTAGCTAAAACAAATGAAAAGCACGAAAATGTAAAATAAATCCAAAAACTTCAATACATGTCTATCCATGAATCTGGTGTCACAATATCACGAACATCTATGATTTTTACTACAACCATTGGTCTAGAAAGAAAGATACAACTGTTCTCAGAAAGAAAGAGACAGCAGGAAAGGTAAAGCTGGGAAGGGGGACTCTAGGCTCTGGGGACGCCAGCAGATCTACCTTGGTCTCCCTAGAGTGAAGGCAGCTACCTCAGCTACTCACCGAGTTTGGTACCGAAATCTGCACAAAAGAGTGCAGAGTGTAGTATCAGCACAATCAACCCCATGTACTGAGTAAGTGTCGAGCCTAACCCCGGCGAAGTAGTGACGAGGCTAGGACACGAAAATCATGTATACACTTGTGCAGTTACATCATGTATAAATAGAAACATAGTAACGAAAATCAATAGAATAAAGTGGGAATGGAACATGCTGCGGGGGAACAATAGATCCTAACAATAAGTGTAACGACCCGACTGGTCGTTTTGAGAAATTTCATCCGGTTCGGCAGTTTGAGGTCACGAGTAGCTTCATATTATGTGTATCAACTTGTGTGCGCAGTCCGAGCGTGAAACCAGAAAGCTTTTATGTGAAAATATTAAAATAAATAGTAATTTTTAGAGTTAAATTTTAGTTTTTTAGTTGACTTTGGTCAACATTTTTGGTAAACGGACCCGAATCTGTGTTCCAACGATCCCTGGAGGTTCGCAGTAAAATATGGGACTTGGGCGTATGCCCGGAATTGAATTCCGAGGTCCCTAGCCACAGAAAATAATTTTTGAAGAAAATTGTTGTGCTGGTTTTTAAAGGAAATAAAGAAATGAATTAATGTTTGAACTCGTTGGCCCGTATTTTGGTTTCGGAGCCCGGTACAAGTTTGTTATGATATTTAAGTCCTATCTGTAAAATTTTGTGAAAACTGGAATTGATTTGACGTGATTTGGACGTCCGGTTGAAAAGTTAGAAAATCATGAGTTTTGAGGTTAAATTCATAGTTTTTATGTTATTTTGATGATTTGATTGCACGAGCAAGTCTGTATGAGGTTTTTAGACTTGCGTGCATGTTTGTTTTGGAGCCCCGAGGGCTTGGGTGTGTTTCAGATAGGTTTAGGCTATGTTGCGCTTGTTTTTGGATGCTTCATCGTCATTTCTTCAAGCAAAAAAATAATACCATATTGAGAAAATGAGATCCAAATTCAGTTTTGTTTGAACCATTAGATCTGTATTGAAATTACGGAGCCATAGGAAAAAGAATCATCGAATTTGGACATCGTATGAGGAAGTTATGCTCATTTCCGTGTCAGAAAAAATTGCTGGTTCTGGTGTGGTCGCAAACGCGAACTTTTTGTCGCATTTGCGATGACCAGTTCGCAAATGTGACTTCTACCAGCCTTGCGTTGCTCGTAATTGCGAGGGGTTCGCAAATGCGACATCTGAGGCATGTTAAGTGATGTTTTTGACGAGATTTTCACTCATTTTTTAGTTTTCTCAAACCCTAAACCCTCATAGGCGATTTTCCAAGGACCCAAACTTCTCCAAATTATTGGGTAAGTGTCTCTAATCAATTTTCAACTATATTTTGTGATTATATCTTAGATTTAACATCAAATTCATGAGAATCTAAAGGAAAATTAGGGGGAAATTGTGAAATCTTTCAAAAATGTAAAATGATGATTTGAATGACCAAATGGTATCGAAATTAGATAATTTTTATATGGGTGAACTTGTAGCGGAATGTTTGTTCGATTTTTGTAAATTTTGTCGGGTTTCGAGGTGCGGGCCCGGGGAGTTGACTTTTGTTGACTTTTTGCAAATTGTATAAGAATCATAGTTTTGTCAATTGAAATTGTTTTCTCTTGCATTGTTTGATGTATTCAAGTCGTTTTTGGCTAGATTGAGCCGAGCGTTGATCAATTGGTAAAGGAAAAGATAAATTGAGTATTGAATTGGCCGGATTGAGGTAAGTATCTTGCCTAACCTTGTGTGGGGGACTTCTCCTTAGGATTTGAGTCTTCTATGCTAATTGTAGTCCGTGCACGCGAGGTGACGAGTGTGTGCTCGGATTTATTTGTGGGAAATTTGCCTCTAGGGTTCTTAGGTCCTTATGTTCATTATGTGCAAAATGTTCCGTCATGCTTGAGTACCCTAATTGCTTAAATTACCTCTATATTCTCTATATGATGTTGCTAGTTTCCCTCTAATTCTTACGTGTTACTTAGCCCCCAATTGCCTTAATTATAGTGATTGCCTTCCTTATTGTTTTGATACTTCTTGATTGTGAGTTCCCCTATGACTTCGTGCAAATATGTTCCATGTCCATTTATTGTGGTTACTGGTGTAATTATTACGTGCTTATTATGTCTTATTGCTTTGTTAAGGTTAGTGTGCTTCTTGGTTTTCTTTTCGTGATCCTTATTATATACTATCTATGCTTGACTTGATGAGTATCCATGTTGGACCAAGCTTATGGTAATTCCTTTGTATTTGACCGTTGTTGAGTATTGACTCAAGTTGGAATTCATTTTGTGAAGTTAATTGCTGGGACGAGATTGATTATCGTTGATACCCTTGCCGGGATGTATTGTTTATGATATTGTTTCCCTTGCCGGGATGTTATTGCTTATGATATTGTTTCCCTTGCCGGGATATTGTTATTATACTATTGTTCCCTTGCCGGGATTCTATTGTGATGTTATTGATCCCCTGCCCAAATTGCTTGTCATTGTTGCTTGGGTGAGGAAGAGTGTAAAGCACGAAGGGTGATGTCGTGCACGATATTTGTGAGAGAGTGCTAAAGCACGAATGGTGATGCCGTGCATGATATTTGTGAGAGAGTGTTAATGCACGAAGGGTGATGCCGTGTCGCACGATGTACCATTCTGTGCCTTTATATGAGTGATAATGCACGAAGGATCATTCTGTGCCATGATTATGTGAGGTAAAAGCACGAAGGGTGATGTCGTGCCGATTATATTCATTCTTATGGTGAGCACGAGAGTAAAAGCACGAAGGGTGATGCCGTGCACTTGTCCTTAATTTTCTTGATTCTTGCTGATAATTGAGTTATGGTGCTCTTTACGTTTATTTCCTGATTTTCTATTGTTACTTGATTCTATTGTGATGTTATTGATTCCCTTGCCCAAATTGCTTGTGATTGTTGCTTGGGTGAGGAAGAGTGTAAAGCACGAAGGGTGATGCCGTGCACGATTTTTGTGAGAGAGTGTTAAAGCACGTAGGGTGATGCCGTGCACTTTCTGTTTGCTATGCTTATTTGTTGTTACTAATTCAAGTGTTTTAACTGTTCAGATTCCTCTACTGCTGCGATCCTTTGTGATGGAACCCCATAGTGTTTTCAATACTTCACCATATTTATATGTATATTTCAATACTTCAAATTTTAATAATTGTTTTATTTTTAATTCAATTAGTTACTTAATTAAATTTCCTTAAACCGTATGAGGTTGTATTATACGTTAAAAAAAAGAGAATTTCTACTAAGTTAATTTACTAAATCCCTTGTAAAGGTAATAATTCATTCGATGTTGTATTTTAATTGAAAATGGTATTTTCTTTATTCAAATGATTTCTAAAAATAACTTCATCTTTTCTTGCTGAGTTCCTAATTGGTTTAGAAGTTGCTCTACTTTATGTTATGTGAGTGAGACTCCGTGAATATCTCAATTGCATTGGTTATGGACCCTATGTACTGAGTAACATAAGAACGTGGTTGTGCAAAAGGAGATAGAAATATGTGGGCGCAAGGTACCGGGTGTGCTAAATGTTTGGTAATTGAGGTATGATATGAGACATCGTATTTGAAGTGGCTGGAATTGTGCACCAGAAATGATATGATTTATTGAGCTGACATCGCCTTCCTTATTTGAGTACATTCTTACTTGTCTGTGTTCCGGCTATGTTGGTGTTAATTTATCTAGTTATCTTTCGTTTCCATCCGTGTTTCTCTTTATTGTTTCTACTGATTGTAGTTTGTTCTTTCCCTGCTATTGATATTACTATGTCATTTCTAGGTTGATAGTTAATTATCAAATCCTGTTCAATTTATTTGACCAGTAGGTGTCTGGACTGTTCCTCGTCACTACCCCACCGAGGTTAGTCTTGATACTTACTGGGCACCGCCGTGGTGTGCTCATACTACACTTCTGTACATTTTTATGTACAGATCCAGGTATTTGATCGGTAGTAGCTGTGCGGGTCGTTGCGGTGGAGACTCAAGGTAAACCTGCTACAGCGTTCGCAGGCCTCGGAGTCACCTTCATTTGTACTTATTTCCAATGATTCCTTCTCGTTCCGGAACAGTGTTGTACTTATTTTGTATAACTACTCTTAGAAAGGCTTATGACTTGTACCACCGGTTTTGGAAATTGTGATATATTGATAGTTATTTAATTTGAAGTCAGTAAATGTTAATGTTATTTCAGTAAATGTTAGGCTTATCTAGTTTAGAGACAAGGTGCCATCACGACTCCTTCGGAGGGATTTTGGGTCGTGACAGTAACATATCCTGGATTTGTTACCTCCAACATATAAAGATATTTTGGCAACTTTCCATAAGAACTACTTGGGTTTCCTCTCAACTCAAGAGCTTTTTCCTTTGTTCTCCACGCTTGCTTGTAGTACATGGTGACGCCATAATCATTCAACATGTTACGTTGTATATCTCCAATAGTGTATACTGACTTTGGGTCAGTGTACTTGTGATTTATCAAGTTCGCCATAGCTGTTGAAGCAGCTTGACATGTATCAAATTTTTCATCAACTGGGAATGTAAGAAGTTTGTTGAAGCTTCTAACTTGGAAAATATGAGATTTATTTAGCCTTGATGCTTTAAAACCTCAAGAGCAATTATGATATATACAATCAATAAAGTACCTATTATTATATAGGTATGATGTTAGTTTCTAACATAAGCCAATTAAAATATGGTAAACTATCACAACTCTAAAAGTTAACAATAAACAGTAAACTTAACTTATTTGAACTAAGACAAAGAAAACTAAATCAAGCAAAGTAGATTACATCATTAGCTAGCATCTTTGGTGACTGAATCAGGTGTTGGTAAACTTTTTCTAATCCTTATCTCATATACAACTTCTCGAACATGATTTTTGAACTTTGAATTGGAAATTGTTCTTAATTGCATGGTATTTTATCACATCACATATGGTCTCCTTATCTTTGAATAATTTATAACTGACCTACTTCAACCTTTTTGTGTAAAACATTTATAATTATATTCATATCACTATTTACTGTTAATGGCGGATGACCGTCTTTAATAGTATACTTAATATCAATTGTATTCTTATACTCCTTATGAAGATAGTTTGCAATATTGAACTATGAATCAACAAAATTCCAATTCGATTTGATTGACATTCCATCAACTTCTAAATCTATAAATCGATTATCATCACACCAATACCCACTATATTGTAGCAATGTCGGTATTTCGACCATTGTTATATTTAAGCTTTGAATCAAAAAATTTAATCTGAAATTTGTCAGAGCATCAATTTTTCTCAAATTTTTCTCCCAAATTTGTCTGCTCGCCAACAAATGCGCAGATAGTAGGAAAGCAACGTAGGTATTTTAGCCATTGTTATATTTCATCTTTGAATAAAAAAAAATTTCCCAAATTTGTGAAAGCTTCAATTTTCCCCAAATTTTCTCCCAAATTCCTTTGCTCACCAGCAAACCTGCTGACAGTATGAAAATTATTGGCTATGAACTTTTTGGTTCTTGTTGTCCTATTGATAACTTTTCTGTCTGGTCCTTACTTTCTTGATTTTAACCTCACTTAGATGTACTAATTAATCATTTTAAGCTTTTTTTAGTGGTGAAAATTAATGTTTTTTCTATTAAAAATGATTCTACAATTAGCATTGGAATTAAGAAGTATAAATCTTGATAGTATTGGACTAGTATCAATGTATTCTAGTTAAGAAGTATTAATCAATGTTGACATAAATTTTTCTAATTTGTTGCAATCTTGCATATCAGTTTTAATGTATCTATTTTGATATAAATGCACATTGACCCATTTATTAGTTCAACCCATTTTGATCAACCCAAACACAATCTAAATAGCCCATTTTTTACCCCTAGTTTCAACTCATGCATGGAATTGTCCAATAATTATACCGATTCTTGAGATTTGCGCAATCTTATGCCATTTTGGACGGCTCCCTTTAGTGCACCTTCCTCTAGAAGGGGGCAAATGATGATCACAGATTTTTTTAAATTAAAAAGGCATCACATTGCTTCTAATGAAAATGGTAAACACGAGGAGCATGTTGGTTCGCACCATTCAACTAGTGTAGGCATGTCACTCAAAGTTAATCCTCTCAATGCTGAAAATGAATTGATTGTTTTATTATAACCAGGAATATTTTTCAAACTGCCAATATTTGTTAGACCATAGAATTTTGGCCCAATACATTTCGCATTATCCATTCAACACACTTTCAAATACCTTAGATGGAGAAGATGCCCAAGTGAGGGAACATGTTCACACATGATGCAGTTTAGTAACGCAATTTTAGTCAGGCTGTTAGAAATGTCTAACTGACGTCTTAGTACTAGACATAAAGGAAAAGTCATACCATTAAAGTTGGATATAATTAAATTTTTCAAATTCAAGTGTGGTTCAAGACCTTCCGATACATTTTTATTAGTGGAGTCTATCCTTTTAGCAGTCAACTAATGCCAGTGCAGCTCCAGTAAACTGATATTTGCTTTCTGAAATAGGTTTGCTTCTCTGGCTTCTTCATAAGTTCTCACATTTTAAAGATTGTAAATCGTCAACCTGCCCCATAGGTTTGATAAGCACCCCAAGTCAGCAATCAAGCACTGTCCTTGGCACACAACAAAGAAAGGCAATGTTTGAAAACAAAAAAGTTGCCTTATACTAACAAACATACAATTCATTCTACTAAAGTCGACATCTTCCGTATAAAGATGCCTTGTGAATGGGGCTGCATCAGCTGGACTACCCTCCCCGTAAGCCTGCCACAACCTATACGCCGCTCCTAAGAGCTGAAATATAGTAAAAGCAACTCCGCTCACCTCCACAATACCCATGGTGCGGAGAATATGGTGGCACTTATCCAGAAAACCCTACGCATCCTTAGTAACTGCGCCACTGAAAGTGGGAGGATCATACTTCTTGAACCTCTCAAGCCTCTTCTGCTCCTCTTCTGATGCCTCTGGCCTGACCTCAGGCTGAACCGCGACAACATGTTGTACTGGCATAGCATCCGGAGTATGACTAATATGAGCCTGCTGCTCTAGAGTACGGGCGGTGGGAGTCTGAGCTCCTCCCCGGTCTGTGAAGTAGCTAGTACAACTAGAACCAACCCCGCCTGAGCCAATGTACCAAACATGCTCAGGAATTGCGTTAACGTCTTCTGAAGTCCTGGGGTAGCAACAGGAGCCTCCAATGCCTGTCCTCCAACTGGAGCTACTAGTGGCTCCTCAGCTGCTGCTCTGGCATGTGCTCTAGTTGAGGCACATGCCCCTCCTTTTCCTCTACCTCGGCCCCGGCCTCTCGCGGCTCTAGTAGGGTGCGCGGATGTCTACTCAGCTGATCAGGTAGTGCGTGTCCCCACTATCTGTGAGAGAATAGAAATACAAAGGTTTAAACATCAAAATCAATAAATTTGCACCGTAGGAATGAAAGAAGTGGAATTTTCCTAATAGTTCTGTAGCCTCTCAAAGATAAGTAGAGACATCTCCGTAACGATCCACAAGACTCTACTAAACTTGCTCGTGACTCGTAGAACCTATAAACCTAGAGCTCTGATACCAACTTGTCACGACCCAAAATCCCTCCTTAAGGATCGTGGTGGCACCTAGTCTCAACAACTAGGTAAGCCGATTAATTACAACAGTTAAACCAACTAATATGATATTTTTAAAGCATAGTTTAATACGAATACCGAAATAAAGGTGATACAAGCCTACGCAGCAATAATCACAACAAATCTCCTCAGGACTAGGTAGTACAGAGTCATGAACTCTACTGAGTGCATAAAATAACTCAAAACAAAATACAATACTGTTCAGATAGTGAATTAATAGTACAATCAAAAGGAAAAGGACTCCAAGGGACTACGACGATCGAGCAGCTCTACCTTGAATCCTCGTGATTAAAGAAGCTAACACTGCCTGGGTCTGCAGCCTCCAACACCTGGATCAGCACAAAAATAAGCAAAAGCGTAGCATGAGTACACCACAATCCGTACCTAGTAAGTATCAAAACTAACCTCGGTGGAGTAGTGACGAGACCTACTAGACATAATAACATGTCCAGTATATCAGTATAAAGCTAATAATGGGAGCAAGAAACAGTAAATGGCAACAAGGAATAAACATGTGGTAAAACAGTAAAGTAATTAGAACATCGTTAAGGTACCAGTGAAACCAAATAAGAAAAACAAATAACAACCAAATAATCGAGCCGACCTAACACAATGTTTACCACAGAAACACCCTAAGGTACCACACCTCCTAACCACAAGTCACGAGTCCCAATCACAAATCATATATACATGGCACCTCGTACCCACATTATCAATCACAGCCACATGGACAACTCACGTGCCAACATCTTAATCCGCCCAGCATAGTCACGGGCTCACTATCACAATGAAAGCAGATATACAAGAATACATGTGAATGATCAATGAATTTTCAAGTTTCATACTCCTGAGATGGTGTAAATGACATGTTACGGTGTATGCATGTGCGAAGGTACTATTACAATCCAAGTCAATAAGTAATATCAAAGACATCGAGTAGTCCATTGGAAAAAACACAACAAGTCACGTAATGTGCGTAACCCACACAAGATAATCGTACCATCACACAAATATCATCAATAATATGCCCTTATACCGTCACGTATCAACCCTGACATAGACACCCTTATCCCACCGCACTAACAATATCGTATTAGCCACTCGTATCGCTTTTCCCGGACAATAAACATAATATCCATCCATATCTCTCCGCCCAGACAATATATCAATAGCCACATGTATCACTACGCCCAGACAAATATATCAGTAGCCACCCGTATCACTCCGCACAATCAACAACGGTGAAATACTACCCTTATGCTCCGCATAACACCAACCAATCCACACAAGAAATCCCATGTGCCAACATCACAACAACACGACATACCAACTCGTACCGCACGTACCCATAGGTTGCAACATTACCAATGTTACCACAACACATAGCCCACTGCTCAACCACAATGTGTACAAGAATATCAAGAAACAAAAAAATGAAATGTGAATTAACTCAACAATGAAGGATACTCCATAAAACAACAACTTGAACTAAAATAGGTTAACAACTCTCAATAACTTCAACTTTAAATACTTGCTTAAGAATGAACTTAACAATGAAAGGCATAACGTGTACTAACAACCTCAATTAAATACAATAAGAGTAACTCGACAATGAAAGATAGAACATGAACTGACAACTACCATCTAAGCATATAAGAATGAATTCAACAACAAAAGATATAACAAGTAACAACAACTTCTAGTTAAATGCATAAAGTAACCTTAGAATCTAAACCGGTCAATTTTTCACATATAAGCCCCAGTACACACTCGTCACCTCATGTACACTAGGGCTGCTTATCGGGTGGATTGGGCGGTTATTTACTCTTAACGGTTTGGCTTATCGGTTATCGGTTTTTAAATATATTAATACGTTAGCCACCCGATAAGATGTCGGTGGAATTGGTATCGGTTTAGCTATTATCGGGCGGTTATCGGACGGTTATCGGTTTAGTTTTAATTGATTGAAATTTAACATACCTCAACACAGTGTTGAGGAGTACATCCTCGAGACAACAATATAGTCAACATTTCTCATGCATATATATCAACTAAATTACACCATGAGGCCATATTACTAGTTTACTGCTCTGTTACTGCTGCTGCTTTTCATTTTAATTGGCATTAGCATACTTTGACTATGGAAACGACTTTAATTGGCAATTGAAATAAACGAACTGCTTGCTGATTGTTTTTAGTGAAGTAAAAATTAGTAGGTGTTGATTGCTGCGATTGATTTAGATATATGGCATCACATTAATTTGATCTAGATGATTGATGCATTCTTTTAGTTTACGGATGAGATATTTGTGTATCTTATACAAGGTTATGCATTTCTTCTATTGGTGCTTTCTTTTCAGTAAATTGGTCCGCTCCTTCCATAAAAGCCCTTGAGACCTCGTTGCCTTTCCGCTTGTTGCTTTTGCATGCAGAGGTTTGACCTGCACGACATATGTGACTAAACATTTCCGTTTTTAACCTGACATAATTATCGTGGCAGCTGATATTCGTGTCCATGAATTCTTCAAGACCTCTTATTTCAAGACAGGAANCGTGTACTCTGGGTGGTGCCATTGTGCCTTTCATAGAAGCTGAGGATGACAAAGGTCCATGGGTTTATCAAGTATTGGATACGGTATCGGTTGAAAAGATCCCGGAAGGGAAGTGTATTCCTGTGCCAAAGGTAGCTGCTGCGTCCGTCATGGTTGCGTCGGAAATGCTGAAGAATGGATTTGTACCTGGAAAAGGATTGGGTGCTTCTTTACAAGGCATCGTACATCCAGTATCTCTTCCTGCAAACCTGGATACTTTTGGTTTAGGCTTCAGGCCCACTACTGCAGACATAAGGCGAGCTAGAAAGATGAAAAAGAAAGCATGGACCCTTCCAAAACCTATTCCCCGCCTTTCCCGTTCCTTTGTCAGGCCTGGTACTAAGAAGCGCCTAGCAACAGCAATGCCCAGTGGTATGGTTGATCCCGACAAGGAGCTGGTTGAGA
Organism: Nicotiana attenuata; assembly: GCF_001879085.1. Taxonomy (NCBI): domain Eukaryota; kingdom Viridiplantae; phylum Streptophyta; class Magnoliopsida; order Solanales; family Solanaceae; genus Nicotiana; species Nicotiana attenuata. Next base: position 141,615 of record NW_017671071.1, on the reverse strand, counting down.
GGTTTGAAAAGCTGTTTGATGAAGTGAATGTGTTGGAGGCTGGAGAAGGTCCAAGCAAGGCAGATGTTCAGTTCGTGGGGCCCCAGGCAAAGCTTAACAATTGGGAAGCAACTCCCCTTCCTACCCGGAGGGAGTCTTGGTAGTTAGTTTTGATTTCCTTTCAGTTTAATCTGGATTATTTCCAAGGTTGTAATTCGGATGCTATGTTCCGTCCGTTTGGATGAGTTAAACCTTGTTATCTTAAATATTAATGAAATGCAATTTTCCTCATTTTTCATTCCTGATAGTTTTTATTTTTGTCTCTCTTTTCTTCTTGTACAGTTCCTTTTACGCTGGTTTCAGTGATATGTCATGCATAAGGAGTCTCCAGCCCAGTCTTAAATGCCAATATAACCCAGACATAATAATACAAGAAATTGAGTGTGATCACGAAATAGAATATGATGATGGGGAAGCTTTTGAGGAAATCAGTAAAGAATTAAGCCATTTTGAAGAAAAACCCAAACCTAATCTGAATGACACAGAGGCAATCAATTTAGGGGATCAGGAGAATGTGCGGGAAACGAAAATAAGTGTCCATTTGGAACCTCAGCTCAGAGAAGAGATAATTAAAGCATTGTTTGAGTACAAAGATGTTTTTGCATGGTCATACGATGACATGCCTGGGTTGAGCACCGATTTGGTGGTCCACAAATTGCCCACTGACCCAGCATGCCCTCCTCAAGCAGAAGTTAAGGAAATTTAAAACAGACATTAGTGTGAAAATCAAGGAAGAAGTTACCAAGCAGTTTGAGGCAAAAGTCATCTGGGTCACGCGGTATCCCACCTGGTTAGCCAATGTTGTGCCCGTGCCGAAGAAGGATGGAAAGACTAGAGTGTGCGTAGATTACCGTGATCTCAATAAGGCAAGTCCAAAAGACAACTTCCCACTACCAAATATCCACATATTAATTGACAATTGTGCCAAACATGAGATTGGTTCCTTCGTGGATTGTTATGCGGGCTATTACCAGATTTTGATGGATGAGGAGGATGCAGAAAAAACGGCATTCATCACGCCTTGGGGAACATATTGTTATAGGGTCATACCATTTGGGTTGAAGAACGCAGGGGCAACGTATATGAGGGTGATGACCACCATGTTCCATGACATGATACATCGGGAAATTGAGGTCTATGTAGACGACGTGATCATAAAGTCGAGGAAACAATGTGACCATGTCAAGGACTTGAGGAAATTCTTCCAGAGACTCCGCAGGTACAGCCTCAAACTTAATCCAGCGAAGTGTGCGTTTGGAGTCCCATCTGGGAAGTTGTTGGGGTTTGTGGTAAGTCGGCGCGGTATTGAGTTAGACCCGTCCAAGATCAAAGCCATTCAGGAGCTACCGCCGCCAAGGAACAAGAAAGAGGTGATGAGTTTGCTTGGCAGGTTGAATTACATCAGCAGGTTCATTGCCCAGCTCACAACGACTTGCGAGCCCATCTTTAAGCTGCTAAAGAAAGATGTTGCGGTCAGATGGACGGATGAATGTCAAGCAGCATTTGACCAGATTAAGGAGTATTTGGCTAGTCCACCTGTGTTGGTCCCGCCGGAGCCGGGAAGACCCTTGATCCTTTATCTGACAGTTTTGGATAATTCTTTTGGTTGTGTACTGGGGCAGCATGATATCACAGGAAGGAAAGAGTAGGCAATTTACTACCTCAGCAAGAAGTTCACATCATATGAGGTGAAGTACACTCAACTTGAGAGGACGTGTTGTGCCTTAACCTGGGTAGCGCAGAAGTTGAAACATTACTTGTCAGCATATACCACCTATCTCATCTCTCGGTTGGACCCGTTGAAGTACATTTTTCAGAAGCCCATGCCCACAGGGAGGCTGGCGAAATGGCAAATCTTGCTTACGGAGTTTGATATTGTCTACNTATATATATATATATATATATATAATATTCTTAAATTAACGGATAATCCATTAAGAAAATTGAATAGTCCGCCCCCAAACCGATAAACCGTTAATAAAAAAAAATTCAATCTATTTCTGTCCGTTAAACCGTTAACCCGATACCAATAAGCCATTAAGCTTCGTTTTCGGTTCGGTTTTCGGTTTTGGTTCGGTTTTGAACACCCCTAATGTACACGTCTTTCACATAATTTAAATAGTGCAATTAGACCAAATCCTACGGGGTAATTTTCCCCATACAAAGTTAGGCAAGATACTTAGCTCAAAGTAGCTAAATCAATACACTAAGAAGCCCTTCCCGTGTGAAACAACCTCCGGATGGCTCGAATCTAGCCAAAATAACTTAATATCATAAATAAAAGTTGATGTTACACGTCAATACCACACAAGAGGGGGGGGGGGGTGATTTGTGTGGTACCTAATTTTCGCTCTAGAAGAACCTGGTTCTTCTAGGTATACTAACTATTACTGTTTGCGGAATTAAGAGTGCATAAAATAAAGAACACAGAGATTTTTACGTGGAAAACACCTGACTCAAAAGGTGAAAAAACCACGACCTACTACTCAGTAGGATTTTCCCAAACTTCCACTAAAATCACTGAGCCAAAACTGCATTTACAAAACTCTTGTAAACCTAAGGATTAAACTCTAATCCCAGTGTGGCACACAGCCTCAACTGCTACGACACTTTCAAGTTAACTCTAACATGAATACTCAAAGTACCTAATACAATTTCTTTTATGAAAGCTGGAAAGGTACAATATGAAAACACCTACTACAATTGAACTAGAAATAAAGAAAGACACAATGGAATTGGTTCTTCACTCTGGTTCATGTAGCTTCAAGAATGCACACTTGAATCACACATAAATTGCTTGCAAAATCGCCTAGCTCTTTTGCTCTAAATTTAGTTTAACTTCTGCGTACATGCTTCCCTGTAAAAGAGAACAATCATTATTATTTATAGAGTTAGTAATCAGAGTTTGATTGAGACTCAATTTGTGATCCTTTATCAAATTCGAGTCCTAGAACAAATCAAACTCCAATCCTTATTCTTGATCCGGATTTAGTTCTCTTCACACAAGGAGACTTCATCTCCTTATCCTATGCAACCTTTTCGATCAACTTAGAAGATATTGTTGCTGATCCTTGATACTTATCTTCTCCACATGCCTTTCACATGTATAAGTATATTAACATTGTGTCTCACATGATGGACCTGGTCCATGACTGAGTTCATTTTGTCAATCTTCAAAACTTCAGCTGAACTTGGGCCAACAAATTTCCCTTTTTGATGATGACAAACTCTGTGCTTTTATCGATCAGAGAACCTGTGGAACTCAGCTTAATTATCACACTTTAATTTAACTTATCATTAAGGACCAGGTTTAATCAGGTTATAAATATCACTTTATTTCAGAATACAAAGTAAAGCACAATATCTCTTCCCCCTTTTGGCATCATCAAAAAGTTGCATATTATATGAATCCTAGATATTAATTATTACTCATGGCCACTGGGGCATTTGCAAGTGAAAACATGATTCAGTTAATCAACAATCAACTTCACAAAAAAAAAATTTAACTATTAAGATCAGAAGTTTCATAGAACAAGAGAAAACAAAGCACATTGTCATTGATTAGGAGGTGTTTCTACAAAACAGACCACAAAAAGAAAGAAAAACAAACATCCAACCATGAGCAAAAACAGAGAAAAGTCCCGAATCTGGGTCACTGAGGGGGTTTCTAAACTGGTTCAAAGAGAGAAACTGGAAAGCCTAGGGCTTGGAGGAACTTGAGGGTTGGGATTTAAGAAGGTTGAGAATTGTTTGGAACATCCCTTCACTCTTTTCCTTTTCCTTTGCTAGCTCAGCTTTGAGGCCATTTCTCTCACTTTCTAGTTCAGCAATGCGAGCCTGGAGCCTAGCAATTTCTGCATCTTTTGTTCCACACTCTTGAACCAATGCCCTAACTTTGCTGTTCACAGGAGTCTTCAGAGATGAACCAGGTTCAACTGGGGTTACACTTAGCAGATAGTCACAGGCCTGCAGAGTTTTGATACCAAAATGCTCTTTGCTGGAGGCCATCTCCCACTTTTTCAATGGAACATTCAACTTGTCCAAGACAGTTGTCAGTATAAATCCATAAGGAGTGGCATGGGCCTTGGAGCCATTGATGACTCTATCCAGCAGCTTGACAATGAAAGCAGGCTAGCTAATCTGTTTTCCTCTCACAAGATACTCCAGAAGGATCAAGTCCATATAATTTGCAGTATGCCTTCTCTCCTGTCTGGGCAGCAAACATTTGTTCACAAACTCAAATAGCACCTTGTGCTCAGGCTTCATCTCACTCTTTTGCACAAACCTTGCCTCAGGCACTTCTTCAGCAGACTTTGTATCACAGAAATTTCTGGTGATTTGGAGAGCAGAAGGGAGAGAATCTAGACAAGGCCACCTTTGCCTAGTATAGTCATCATAGCCCTCACAGGGTATGTCTAGAATTCTGCCCAATTTAGGTGCATCAAACTGCACCTCTACTCCCCTCACCAAGCTGGTGACTACCCTATTCACCACAGTGGCATTTGCCATAAACTCGATCGGCTCTTTTCGTGTCAGCCTGCCATCCAATTGAAGAACCATGTCCTTCCACCCCTGTGCATCCAGGGCATCAACCAATCTTTTCATGCCTGGCTCCTCCAGGTCTTTCAGAATTCTTCCTTTCAAGATCTCTCTCCTGCCAAAAAGGACAAATCTGTCCTGTTCTTTTTCAGATTCCTCTTCTTCTTCCTCTCCACTCCATTCTTCTTCTTCTTCAGGAACTTTCACTTGTTTCCCTTTGAATGCAGACCTGGTTCTTTTAGTCAGGGAGGGTTCAGCAGATACAGGTTCTAAAGACTTCTTTGTAGAAGTCTTGGATCTTTTTGGTGTAGAAGTGGGAACCTCCTCAGCTGTACCTCTCTCCTGATGGACCAGTTCCATCTCCTCCTCCTCTTCTTCTGCAGCCACAGAACTTTCCACAACTTTAGCTTTTCCCTTTTCCTTCTTCTTTTTCTTGCTTGCCTCTAAGGCTTTCTGCAACTCAGCCTCACTTTGCTTTACCCTGCTTCTAGTAGCCCTCACCTTTGGTACTGAAGGGACAGTAGACTTAGAAGATGACACCTTGCTTTTCTTTGTTGGCTTAGAAGCAGTTGGAGTTTTTTGGGAAGAAGCCTTGTGCTTCTTTGGATCGTAGCTCGCCCCAACCTTCTTCAGGATGTCAGCCAGGGTTTCTTCAACAGATGAACCAGGTTCATCTTGTTGTTCACTCAGGTGAACAAGACCTTCAGCAGCCTCCCCAGATTCACTTCCCCCCTGACTTGTTGACACTCTCCTCTACCCTTCCACAAATCGCAAGAATTTTGTCTTTCTTTTTCTTTCTCCTTCTACTCGACTCACCCTCCTTTACATCTCTCACAGAACCCACCAACACAAACCTATTATCCACCCTCTCTACTACATTAGAAAATACAAAGCAGGTATTGACCTCACCAGGGGTTTCTTGATTCTTGTCAGTGTCAGAAGACCCAAGTTCTTCTCCATCGCTTGCTGAAACAAACGCTTCAGACTCAGAACTCGAGTCAGATTCCTTTTCAGAGCTCTCCTTTTTCTGGCTGGCTCTCAATTTTTCAGTTAGAGCCGTTCTCAGAGCACTAGTAGCCACTGTCTTTCTTGCCAACATTTTCTGCCGGCGAAATCTAGTTTTAGGATTGTCGCTAGGAGGTGCAGATGAGGATGTGTTAGAAGATACTGGTGGGGGAGTTCCTGGATTTTCTTGAGGATTAGTCATGGTGAAGAATTTCTAGAGAATTTTGGGGATTTTAGAGATTTTAGAGAGAAGGATGATGATTTGAGGTTTAGGGCTTAATGACGGTTATGGACTAAAATGGGAGTATGTGGAGTGTATTTAAAGTAGAGTATGATTAGGTGCAGTAACAGCAGCCTTTTTGCAGTGGTCAATCGGGAGTCTAATCCATTTAGGACTTCGGTCTTTTAGTGATAAATAGACGACGCTAGTTTTTAGGAAATACTCCCATTTTCTTTAGACTTCTAGGAGAATGAAACTGGTTCAATGCTCAACGGTTATATTTTTAGGAGTTTGGTTAGAGTAGGACTTCTGATCATGATTGGAATATTAATCTTTCTAATTGTGCAAAGTATAGAAACATACCTGACCTTTTCTCATGAGCATATACTGATGAACCAGGTTCTTCAAGTAGAACTTCTCTTGATTATGCCTCAGATATCAGAATAGAAAAAACTTTGTAAGAGATCAATGAATTAATAAACACACGTCACAGGAGTATACTGATTAGAGTATGAGACTGAGAAAGAATTAGTCTGGATATTTACATAAAGTCAGAACTTCTAACCAAATTTTTTTTTCATTGCATTCTGAACTGGTTCCTTTTTAGGTGATCTTAATCATCCCTAATTCCAACTTGTTCCTTTCAAAGTTTTCCCTATTCAGTGCTTTGGTGAAGATGTCAGCTATTTGTTTATCAGTAGCACAGAATTCTATTGAGATTAATCCTTTCTCATAATTATCTCTCAAGAAGTGGTGTCTAACATCTATGTGCTTGGTCCTTTTATGATGAACAGGGTTCTTTGTTATACTTATAGCACTAGTGTTATCACAAAATAATGGTATGCATCCCACTTTAATTCCAAAATCTACCAATTGTTGTTTAATCCATAGTAATTGAGTCACAACAAGAACGCTGCAGCTACATACTCAGCTTCAGCAGTAGATAGGGCTACTGAATTTTGCTTCTTGGTAGCCCATGATACAAGACATGAACCAAGAAAGTGTGCCATACCTGAGGTGCTTTTTCTATCCACTAGGAAACCTGCATAGTCATCATCGGGTGGATTCCGGATGGTTAACGGATCGAATTTGGAATTGGAAGAGGGCTGAAGGATCTGGTTGCTGGTATTTTCGCTTCTGCGACGGGCTAACCGCAGAAGCGGCCCCGCAGNATTATCAAATCCTGTTCAATTTATTTGACCAGTAGGTGTCTGGACTGTTCCTCGTCAGTACCCCACCGAGGTTAGTCTTGATACTTACTGGGCACCGCCTTGGTGTGCTCATACTACACTTCTGTACATTTTTGTGTACAGATCCAGGTATTTGATCGGTAGTAGTTGTGCGGGTCGTTGCGGTGGAGACTCAAGGTAAACCTGCTACAACATTCGCAGGCCTCGGAGTCACCTTCGTTTGTACTTATTTCCATTGATTCCTTCTCGTTCTGGAACAATGTTATATTTATTTTGTATAACTACTCTTAGAAAGGCTTATGACTTGTACCATCGGTTTTGGGAATTGTGATTTATTGATAGTTATTTAATTTGAAGTCGGTAAATGTTAATGTTATTTCAGTAAATGTTAGGCTTACCTAGTTTAGAGACTACGTGCCAGCACGACTCCTTCGGAGGGATTTTGGGTCGTGACAATAAGCCAGTAGAGAAGCATTAATAAGGAGCATAATGAACTTCATATCTAAGTCAATCAAAGTAATAAAATAGTAACACGTGCACGGATCACCCTTCGTGCTTTACTCTCGTCCTCACCATATGAAACATCATAAACGACACCGCATCACCCTTCGTGCATTACCTCACATAATCATGGCATGTCATCACCCTTCGTGCATTATTCCTCACAATATAGGCACGGCATCACCCTTCGTGTATTAACTCTCCAATCATGGCACGACATCACCCTTCGTGCATTGACACTTATAATATCAGCACGGCATCATCCTTCGTGCTTTACACTCTCTCACAATAACATGCACGGCATCACCCTTCGTGATTTACACTCTTCCTCACCCAAACAACAGAAAAATAATATGTCCCGACAAGGGAATCAACAATATCAACAATAATATCTCGGCAAGGGAATCAACAATATCAACAATAATATCCCAGCAAGGGAATCAACAATATCAACAAACGTCTCGGCAATGGGATTCAGCTATAACCAATCTCGTTTCAACAATCTCTTTACAAAATGGAACTTCAATTTGAGGCAATACTCAACAATAGTCCATAACCAAGAAACTTTCATATGCTTTGTTCAACATTAATAATCATCAATTTGAGCATGATCGATACATAATAGAGTCACAATAATCATGGTACAAGACTCACGGGCATGCTTGACACCAACGTATAGATACTCGTCACCACACCTATACGTCGTACTCGATACAAACACATAGCAAATAGACCACAACTCCTATTCCCTCAAGCTAAGGTTAAGCCAAATAGTTACCTCGATTCTAAGAACAAGATTAAACCTCTACTACCGCTTTACCCCTCGGTTTCACCTCCAATTCGCTTGTATCTAGTCAGAATGTACTTAATAATGTTAATATATGCTAAATAAACCAATTCTAATGCATGTAAATAGATTTCCCATTGACTTTCCTAAAAAGTCAAAAATTGACCCCGGGCCCGCTTGGTCCAAACCCAAAATTCGGACCAAAACCCGATTATCCATTCACCCCCGAGCCCGGATATACAATTGATTTTGGAATCTGACCTCAATTTGAGGTCTAAATCCCCATATTTTGATATTCCTATGTTCTACCCAAAATTCCCAATTCCACCATGAAAACCCTAGATTCTAGGATAAAATCTTGTAAAAAGAAGCTAAGGAGTGAAAGAAATGAGTTTAAAATCACTTACTTGTGTTTGGGGAAGAAGAGTGTTTGAAAAATCGCCTCTTATGTTTTAGGGTTTTGAAAAAATGAAAAATGGCTGAAAAGTCTCGTTTGTATATACCCCTCTCAGATCCTCACCGTTGACCGTGGAAAAAGGATCGCGACCGTGGAGCTCCACCGCGGACCACGGAATATCGAGCGCGGCCACGGAAGTTTGGCCTTGCCCACTGCTGACCGCGAAAATCCCACTGCGGCAGCGGAGACCCCAGTGCGGTCGCGAAAAATCACCGCGGACCGCGAACCCCAGCTCAGAGACCTGCAACTTCACTGAACCTGCAACAACAATATTTTTTTCTAAGTCTAAATTCACTCAGTGGCCTATCCAAAACTCACCCGAGCGCTCGGGGCTCAAATCCAATCATACACGCAAGTCTAAAAAGATCATAGGGACTTGCTCGTGCGATCAAATCATTAAAATAACATCAACAATTAAGAACTAAACCTCAAATTCATGAAATCACTCAAGAACATTAAAATTTCAATTTTCTCAACTATGGGTCCGTTTTATACCAAACCACTTCCAATTGTTACCAAATTTTGCAGATTCAACTTAATTATTATTTTAAACTTTTACCAGGCTTCGGAACCAAGATACGGGCCCGATACTATCAAGAAAATGCATCATTTCATTTCAAAAAGCCTTTATATTTTCCACCAAACAATTTTCTTTGAAAATTCTTTTCTCGGGCTTGGGACTTCAGAATTCGATTTCGGGTATACACCCAAGTCCCATATTTTACTACGGACGCTACGGGACTGTCGGATCACGGGTTCGTGTCCGTTAACCAAGAATGTTGACCAAAGTCAACTTTAATTAATTTTAAAGGCCAATTTCATTATTTTACTAAAATTTCACATAAATACTTTCCGGAAACGCACCCGAACTGCGCACGCAAATCGAGGTAAGACAAAAGGAGGTTTTTAAGGCCTCGGAAAGCAGTTTTGACTTCTAAAACAAGAGATGACCTTTAGGGTCATCACATTCTCCACCTCTAAAACAATCGTTCATCCTCGAACGGACATAGAAAAGTACCTGAGTCGGTGAAAAAATAGGGATAACGGCTCCGCATATCGGACGCGGACTCCCAGGTCACTACCTCAACAGGCTGACCTCTCCACTGCACACGAACTGAAGGGAAATTCTTCAATCTCAACTGACGAACCTGCCGGTCTAGAATGGCCACCGGCTCCTCCTCAAAGGTTAAGTCCTTGTCCAACAGGACATTGCTGAAGTCCAACACGCGGGATGGATCGCCGTGATACTTCCGAAGCATTAACACATGAAACACTGGATACACTGCTGATAAACTCGATGGCAACGCAAGTCTATAAGCCACCTCTCCCACTCGATCGAGAATCTCCAAAGGATCAATGAATCTAGGGCTTAGCTTTCCCTTCTTCCCAAATCTCATCACGCCCTTCATGGATGTCACCCGAAGCAACACTCGCTCTCCGACCATGAATGCCACATCATGAACCTTACGGTCGGCGTAACTCTTTTGCTTGGACTGAGCTGTACGAAGCCTATCTTGAATTATCTTAACCTTGTTCAAGGCATCCTGTACCAAATCTGTACCCAACAATCGAGCCTCTCCCAGCTCAAACCACCCAACGGGCAATCGACACCTTCTACCATATAATGCCTCATAGAGAGTCATCTAGATGCTCGACTGGTAGCTCTAGTTGTAGGTAAACTCCGCTAATGGCAAGAACTGATCCCACGAACCTCCAAAGTCAATAACACATGATCGGAGCATATCCTCCAAAATCTGAATAGTACGCTCGGACTGTCCATTCGTCTGAGGATGAAATACCGCGCTCAACTTGACCCGAGTACCTAACTCACGCTGAAATGCCCTCCATAAATGCGAGGTAAACTGCGTACCTCAGTCAGAAATAATAGACACGGGCACACCATGAAGACGTACAATCTCTCGGATATAGATCTCAGCAAACCTCTTTGAAGAATAGGAGACTACCACAAGAATGAAATGCGCTGACTTGGTCGGCCTATCAACAATAACCCATATCGCGTCGAACTTCCTCTGAGTTCGTGGGAGTCCAATAACAAAGTCCATAGTGATACGCTCCCACTTCCACTCAGGAATCTCAATCTTCTGAAACAAACCACCAGGTCTCTGATGCTCGTACTTTACCTGCTGAAAATTCAAACACCGAGCTACATATGAAATGCGCGCCCCCTTTTTCTCACTAAATCGGGTTTATGACGTTTTGGTTGGGACAACTCTTTCCTTTTGGGAAGGGGGTTTTCATTTTGAAGAGTCGCCACCTAACGTTTTAAGGTGCGTTTGGGAAACTATAGGGTTCATTTATAACTACGTTTGGTAACCAGAGACAAGGTAAGGGCTTGAAATTATCCCAAGGGGAAGGTGTTAGGCACCCCTCAGGATCCACTAATGTGGTTCCTGGCCAAAAAGCTTTCGTGAATTTGTACAATTAAAAGATAAACAAGTATGGCTCAAACAGTAGGGGATTTGAGTTAAAATACACAGGTGTTTGAAAAGTAATTAACGACAAAGCAAGATTTTGAAAAGAATTACTCTAAGCATACTTGGGAATGTAAGGGGGTATCCTAGGTTTGTTTATAATATGGATTACATCAATGCAATACCCGGTATGACACTCCTTGAAGAGGGGCTAGACGTGGTATCAACGCACCAGTCATCACATCCATATCTACCCTTTTCCGCCCCGTGAAGGTAACTAAAGCGAGGATCGGTCTCGACCCTTATTGCATGCTGTTACCCGTCCATTCCTATCAGTCCTGGAGGAATTTAGGACTTCTATCCTATTATTAGGGTTCTAGGCAGACCCTCAAGTTCAAAGGTAAAATAAAAAAACGACATATAATAAACAAGTACGACTTCAATTAAGGGGAGCATAGAAGACTAATGAATGGCTCAGATATACCTCCACACACAGTACCCATAAACAGCATGACTCATACACAATTAAGGTCTAAATTTAGATCCTAAACATGGTATCTAAATGATAACGGCAGAGTCAGATTTATTGTATGACTCAGAGAAGAAGTCCTAATCAAGCTTGCCTACTAATTTTAATATGCTGACAGTTAAACATTAATCACAAAGACGGTTCTGATTTTTATTTTAAAGTTGATTACCTAAGGCTTGCCTGGGCGTAAAATAATATGCAATAGTTACCAGAATTATAAAAAAAACATTTTGCAAGTTATTTTACCTATAGCATGATGTTCTAAACGTTGCAAAGACATGCAGGGATTGTGACCAGTTTCACTTAAACAGGATAATCAAACATGAGACTGTTTTATGTCCTTTTTCATGCATCAGTAGTTTAACTAGGTGTGACTGAGCGAGTGTGAACAAGATCCTAAAATAGGGATCTAACGTGCACATATGAAAATGCAGAATGATTGCAGAACTCCTAAAGCATGATTTCTAAATGCCCAAAGAATTACAGCATGGCTTCAATACGTAAAGGAGCAATAGTTTTATGTTGATGCTGTTATTTAGCCTAAAACAGGATTTCTAAGTGGTAAAGTGATGCCAAATAGGATGCTGAAACGGTAAACCTAAGAACATGGTATCTAATGCATGACATGCTTTGAATGGGTTGATCTTACACATGGATTCTAATGCACATATAGGAAATGTGATCCTAAGACGTGGTTTCTACCCATTGATGTTGATAGCATATGTAACTACCCTCCCCTTTTCACTAGCTGGCCCCAATACTTGTTTACAACAGATTATTACAGACCAGCACTGAAATAAATTACATAAGTAGAAAAGAAAAAAAAATTTACACTATAGAGAGCCTGAAAACAGACCCAGATTTTCAGCACTTGATTAGGACTTCCTCTTTGAGTTATGTAATAAATCACCTCAAATGCCAAGATTGTTCCATAGCCTTTCTCATATCTAGGTGTGTCAGAGTTCCCTAAGGACCTCTAGGGATCCCAGGCAGTGCTCACACCTAGATTTCATAGCCAAGACAGACCAAATGCAGTGTGGAAAGGCCAGCTTTTGTGTGTCCAAGTTCAGAGGGAGCTCAAGGATCCCCAGGCAAGGCTCACACAAAAGGGGCAGAACTTATTAACTAGGAGTAGAGTGAAAGTGCAGGACACATGTTTGAAAGAAGTTTGTTAAAAAACTGGACTGAAAGGTCCATTTTGAAAGCAGTTGGTAATAGAGATGGTTGAAAGAAGTTGGATTAGTAAAACAGAGTTCAAACACTTCAGCGTAAGACCACACACAGTAATTGAATGAATTCAGTAATCACACATGGGGTTAAGGGGCTTTGGGGATGCATATACATTGACTGCAGACACCTGACCCCAGCACGAGCATTAGGAGTGGTATGGACATGCACAGAGATAGTTGGACACTGGCATAATCACAAACCAGTCATGAACACATAGAGGAGGGATATGGGATTTGGGATTCACAAAGTGGTAAGTGCACAGTAGGTAAAAGAATACAATTGTCCAGGCATGCTTGAATCACACAAAGGGAATACATGAATTAAAAGGGAAGGGAATCATATCAACATGCATAGATATAGACTTCACAACAAAACCACAAGTAGGACAGAAATAAAGGAAACTGAAGCAGGAATAGAAGCATGTTGTTGTTGAGACTTTCAATTAAACTAGGACATACCAGTGAAGATAGAGGTAAGCAAAATGAAAGAACCAAGGTTTACAGATGATTAGCCTTAGCTTGCAGCCAGCTAATAGTAGTAGAATAACACAGAGTTTTTTTTAAGTAAGAGAGGGGTTTTTGAAAGCCAAGTCTCGTGTCTTGTTAATAAAAGACTTAGGGTATTTATAGCTTGGAAAATAGATAGAAAATAAGGTAACAAGTAAAGGTTTAGCACAGTTATGGAAGTAATCACAATTAGAATTCAATTAATACAAGTACTCCCCTTTAATCAAGGAATTACAGCTTAAACGGATACCAACATGGATAACCAAGGAAAGAAAATCAGTTGAGAAAGACTGGTTTTTACCATATAAGGGGTAGTAAAAGTATAAAGCATATGATTGAGTCTGAGTACAGAATACACTAATTAAGGAAAGGATTCAGCAAGAATGAAGCACTACAGCAAATAAGGAAATGGAATCAATCAACTTAAACAGCCGAGTAAAATTTTAGGGTTTTATAAGAAAATCTTGCAATCGAACCATAAATTAAGGAAATTACGATCAATCAAGCGGGAGTCATGATTCTGTACTTCAACATATAAATAGAGAAGAATGAACAGGTGTAGCAGACATGCAAGGTCAGCCAGATGGACACAATCATATAGAAGTGACACGAGTAGACTAATGACTTAGTAGAAAAACCCATTCGAAGCATGGTAACCAACAGAAACTTAATAAAATCAAGTAGTCATGGCTAACACACAGAACCAGAGTGAAGAAAACCAATCTAACACAGAGAAATAGGTAAAGAAGATCAGGCCAACACACAGAAACAAGTAAAGAAAATCTTTAACACTCACAGTAACAAGTAAAGAAAATATTCAAGAAATTAGGGCTTTTTAACAGAGTTGAAATAAAAAGCAGTAAGAATGTAGAATCGGTCAGGATAAACAAAGAAAAAAGGTTTAATCATAAAGAAATCAGTCGAAACACGTATAGAAAGAACTCCGAAAACCCTAGTTTCTTGAAGGGAGTAAAAGGTGGTTTAAAGTAGAAGATCTTTTAGAAGAAAGCTCGAGGATAAGCAAGTCACAAAAGGAGATAGGCTTAAAGCGTAAAAATAACATAGATCTGAGAGATTCAGAAGAGAGTTAGGGTTTCAAAAAAAACCAAGTAAAAATTAAAGGAACTTGTTGAAACTTCACCGATCGTGACATATAAGGTGTGATTTTGCCTAAAATCACCCCGGAGACCCATAAGCAACAGGAACAGAAACCCTAGGTCCAAATCGACATGGCCTAGGACCCTCGAGGGCCTTAGAGATGATGAGCAGTATGATGAGAGACCCATTGGAGGCTTGGGTTTGAAAGGGTGGTCGCCGGAGATGACCGGAGAAAGAGGCGGTGATAAGTGATTAGGGTTAGGTCGAGAGAGAAGAGAGACGAGAGCATTTGAGGGCAGCGCCCTTAGAAAAGTGATTAGGGTTAGGGGGGTCTCTCAGAATTAAAAAGGAAAGGTTGAACGAGGGCCGTTGATCTAAGAGATCAACAGCCAAGATTTAGGATGTCTTGGGTCGGGTAGACGTGTATAGGATCTGGGTCGGGTGGTTTGGGTGTGAAATTGGGTTGGAAAGGGGTCCAATTTTGGCTATAATTATAAGCCAAATTTGGCGTATATTTAAATAGCCAATTTCACCTATTTAATTTATAAAAAATAACAGGCAATTTCTGAAAAATAAGTTTAAGGTGCCCAAAATGATTTGAAATACATAATTAAGAATTTAAAAATACGAGTTCCAATTTTATGCATATAAAACATAATTAAATCTTAAAAGGGCTAATATTACAATTATGTGCAATTTAGCTTTAAAAATACTAAATGTAATACATAAATTACCTTAGCCATATTTTGGCATAAATATAGAAATTAAATAGATGAACTATCAAAAAAATAATTTTGGAAATAATTATTGGGGATTTTATGTATAAAAAGGGGGAAAGTACGTCAATTTAATCCCTTAAAATTATGGAAAAAATAATAAAAACCTTGGACATACTTATATATGCATATATATGCTATTTTGAAGGTAGTTATGCATATTTAAAATATATAGGGAAAAATTGGGTATCAACAGCTGCCCTTCTTTATCCGAGAAGAATGAAAGAATTTTCGGGTAAAGAAATGATGGCCAATTTTGACCAAGCGAAACGGTTTGAGAGATTAGGCCGCACACTGGTTTTTGAGCTGCCTACATACCCCTGGTTTTACAGGAATCAGGCCATGTGTAGTTCTGGATTCATCGGCAAAGTATACCGGTGAAGTCATCTCAAGAGCGGGCGCAACATCTAGGGCCGGGGAGTGAACAGTTTACGGGAATGGTGAGGTTTGATATGGCTGGGAAACTGGAGCGGGATCGCTCCTAATGGGATAGCCGTTGCTCACTGGGTTACCTGCCAATAAACGATACAAGCATATATTGCGTAATTTAAACATAATGCAGATTCCTGTTGGACCATGAATGTTATCTTTGGACGGTTAGGAATGGCGTCTCAGACCATGATGTCCTGGGCCATGGTTTGTTTGGTGCAGGATTCGCAGGCCATGAAATGATGTTCTCGGGCTATGAGGATGGTGCCTCCGAACCATGACGCCTTTGAATAATGATATGCAAAAGATTGAAAGAGGTCCTCAGGCCATGCCATGGTGTTCTCTGGCTATGAAGATGGTGCCTCCGAACGATGACGCCTCCGGATGAGTTGGCAATATTTCAGCCCATGAAGGATGCAGTAGTATGATGCGGACAAGACAGAGCTCAGTCTTGCGAATTGAAAGGCAGAGCTTGGCTCGTAAGAGAAGCGAGATAAATAGTGCTTGAGATAGTGCTTAATTTCGAGGAAAATTGGAGGCAGAGTGTAGCCTCGAAAGGCAGGAGAGTAGCCTTATGCAAAGATGCAAATGCAGATGGAGGTAGAGATTAACCTCGGAAGACAGAATGGTAGCCTTATGCAGATTGGAAGGCAGAATAGTAGCCTTATGCAATGCAGATGCAGATGGAGGTAGAGCTTAACCTCGGAAGGCAGAATGGTAGCCTTATGCAGATTGGAAGGCAGAATAGTAGCCTTATGCAATGCAAATGCAGATGGAGACAGTGTTTAGTCTCGTAAGGAAAAATGGTAGGCTTATGCAGATTGGAAGGCAGAATAGTAGCCTTATGCAATGCAGATGTAGATCGAGGTAGAGTTTAACCTCGAAAGGCAGAATGGTAGCCTTATGCAAATAGGAAGGCAGAATAGTAGCCTTACGCATGCAGATGCAGATGGAGACAGCGTTTAGTCTCGGAAGGCAGAATGGTAGCCTTATACAATGCAGATGCAGATGGAGACAGCGTTTAGTCTCGGAAGGCAGAATGGTAGCCCTATGCAAATCGGAAGGTAGAATAGTAGGCTTATGCAATGCCAATGCAGATGGAGACAATGTTTAGTCTCGGAAGGCAGAATGGTAGCCTTATGCAATGCAGATGCCGATAACCTCGGAAGGCATAATGGTAGCCTTATACAGATTGGAAGGCAGAATAGTAGCCTTATGCAATGCAGATGCAGATGGAGACAGTTAGTCTCGGAAGGCAGAATGGTAGCCTTATGCAATGCAGATGCAGATGGAGGTAGAGCTTAACCTCGGAAGGCAGAATGGTAGCCTTATGCAAGAAATAAGATAGCAAATGACAGTAGAGCTTTTTTAGCTGATAGCAGATTGCGGCATTGTGATTACTGGGAGCATTGTGACATACAGAACATCACTGGTGTGTGCTGATAGCAAATATCAGCAAGTGCAATAGTTCTGAGAATCGTATTTTTGAACAATGTTTGTCCCACAGGCGTACAGTATGTTTAAGGATTTCGTAATCCTAGTGCCTGCATTCAAAGAAAAATTGTGAGTTCTGTAAGGGGAGGTTAGTTCGTGTCCCCGCTGGCTTTGCTTGACTCGTTTGGCTCTGATCTGATGATACCGTCTATATCATTGGGGTAGTGTTGCTAAGCAAAGCGGTTTCAATAATAAACATGTATGATTTTTTAAAAGTATGACATAAATTAAAAATAGCTTTTAGATGAACCGACGACTGTGACGTAGTTCAAGACATTGGAACCTCTCCTGCTACGGAATTTTGAGGGCCCTCCTCAAAATTCTGCCCCAGTTTGATTGGTTGACATTTCCGACTGTTGCTCGTGCGGCGATCGGCAGAAATCACTTCGGAATTTTGAGGGTCCTCCTCAAAATTCTGCCCCAGTTTCCGATTGCGGGGGGAAATGAAATTTTTATTGAATTGTGACCGAACCCATAGGGCTGCCTACGTATCCCCTCTTAAACGGGAATCAGGTCAGGCATAGTTCAATTTACATCATATAACGAAAGCATAAAGATTACACATAGTAACGCTTGACTGCATCTGAATTGATCGGTTTTGGCCAGATTTCCCCGTCCATTTCTACAAGTATGAGGGCTCATCTTGTCAAAAACCCGGTGAACCATGTATGGAACCTGCCAGTTGGGAGAGAACTTCCCTTTAGCTTCATCTTGATGCGGAAAAATTTTCTTTAACACCAACTGCCCCGATGTGAACTGTCTTGGCTTGACTCTTTTGTTGAAGGCTCTGGACATTCTGTTCTGGTAGAGTTGACCATGGAAGACTGCATTCATTCTCTTTCCGTATATAAGGACTAGTTGCTCATAACAAATTATTACCCACTCTGCGTCGTCGAGCTCAGCTTCTTGCATGATCCTTAGGGAAGGAATTTCTACCTCAGCGGGAATGACAGCCTCTGTACCGTAAACCAGCATATAGGGGGTTGCCCCGGTTGATGTGCGGACTGTGGTGCGATATCCCAGTAGAGCAAATGATAACTTCTCATGCCACTGTCTATGCTTCTCTATCATTTTCCTCAATATCTTTTTGATATTCTTGTTGGCGGCTTCTACAGCTCCATTCATCTGAGGCTTGTAGGTGTGGAATTTTTGTGTTTGATCTTGAAATATTCGCACATAGCTTTCATCAAGTCGCTGTTGAGGTTGGAGCCATTATTAGTAATGATTGACTCTTGAATTCCGAATCAACAAACAATGCGGTAGCGGACAAAGTCTGCCACGACTTTCTTAGTCACTGCTTTGTAAGATGCTGCTTCGACCCATTTGGTGAAATAGTCGATGGCTACTAGGATGAACCTGTGTCCGTTGGAAGCGGCAGGCTCGATTGGTCCAATAACGTCCATTCCCCAGGCGACGAACGGCCACGGTAAGCTTGTTGTGTTAAGCTTTCTTGGAGGTACCATTATCATGTCTGCATGTATCTGACAGCGGTGTCATTTCCGGACATACTAGATGCAGTCTGTTTCCATAGTCATCCAAAAGTAACCAACCCGAAGTATCTTCTTTGCTAAGACAAAACCGTTCATATCTGGACCACGGGTCCAGCATGAATTTCCTCTAGTAGCTTGGATGCTTCTTTTGCGTCGACACATCTTAATAATCCTAAATCTGGAGTCCTCCTATACAGGATTCCTCCGCTGTGAAAGAAGTTGTTGGACAATCTCCGAAGTGTGCGTTTCTGAGTAGGATTCACAAGCTCCGGGTACTCTTCTTTTGCCAAATATTCCTTGATATCATGAAACCAAGGCTTTCCATCTGCTTCCTCTCCAACATGGTCATAGTAAGCTGGCTGATTATGGATTTTCACCGGAATGGGATCATTGAAATTCTTGTCGGGATGCTGTATCATAGATGATAGGGTAGCCAATGCATCGGCGAACTCATTCTGGATTCTAGGAACATGCTGGAATTCCATCTTCGTGAACCTCTTTCTTAATTCCTGTACATGATGCAGACACGGGAGTATCTTGGAGTTCTTGGTTGCCCATTCTCCTCGTACCTGATGTATAAGTAAGTTTGAATCTCCAATCACTAGCAGCTCTTGAACGTTCATGTCAATGGCCATTTTGAGTCCTAAGATGCAGGCATTATATTCAGCCATATTGTTGGTGCAGGGGAACCTGAGTTTGGCAGACACCGGATAATGTTGACCGATTTCTGATATTAGGACCGCTCCTATG
Organism: Nicotiana attenuata; assembly: GCF_001879085.1. Taxonomy (NCBI): domain Eukaryota; kingdom Viridiplantae; phylum Streptophyta; class Magnoliopsida; order Solanales; family Solanaceae; genus Nicotiana; species Nicotiana attenuata. The sequence continues at coordinate 122,143 of NW_017671071.1, read as the reverse complement.
CCAACTCCTTTGAAGTTTGCTGCTCCATCGAAGAACATTCTCCAACCGTCGTAGCATCCCGCAATGTCTTCTCCTATGAATGATACCTATTCATTAGAATATGTTTTCAGGGGTTTGTATCCTTCATCCACGGGGTTTTCGGCATGGTGGTCTACCAGTGCCTGTCCCTTAACTGCTTTCTGAGTTGCGTAAACAAGGTCGAACTCACTCAACAGGATTTGCCACTTGGCTAGCTTGCCAGTGGGCATGGGCTTCTGAAAGATGTACTTCAAGGGATCCATTCTCGATATGAGATATGTAGTATAGGCACAGAAGTAATGTCTCAACTTCTGAGCTTCCCAAGTCAAAGCGCAACAGGTGCGTTCCAATAGAGAATACCAGGCCTCGCACGGGGTGAACTTCTTACTGAGATAATAAATGGCTGCTCCTTCTTCCCTGTTTCATCATGCTGCCCCAGGACACAGTCGAAAGCTCCATCTAACACTACAAGGTAGAGTAATAAGGGTCTACCTGGCTCGAGCGGGACTAAGACTGGTGGTGTTGACAGGTACTCCTTGATTTTGTCGAAGGCCTTTTGGCAGTCATAGGTCCATTTGGTGGCGGCGTCCTTCTTTAACATCTTAAAGATTGGCTCACAGATAACTGTAGATTGTGCTATGAGTCGGCTGATGTAGTTAAGCCTTCCCAAGAAACTCATCACATCCTTCTTGTTCCTTGGCGGTGGTAATTCTTGAATGGCTTCGACTTTCGATGGATCCAGTTCTATTCCTTGGCGGCTCACAATAAACTCAAGCAATTTCCAAGCAGGAACCCCAAATGCGCACTTTGCGGGGGTTTAGTTTCAAATTGTATCTCCGCAGTCTATTGAATAACTTCCTCAGATCTTCTATGTGGTCAGTGGCCTTCTTGGATTTGATAATAACATCATCCACATATACCTCTATCTCCTTGTGTATCTTATCATGGAAAATGGTAGTCATGGCCCTCATGTAGGTGGCCCCTGCATTCTTCAGGCCGAATGGCATCATCTTGTAACAGTAAACTCCCCACGGCGTAATGAAAGTCGTTTTCTCAGCATTTTCCTCATCCATCCAGATCTGATGATAACCAGCGAAGCAATCTACGAATGACTGTAGCTCATGCTTGGCACAATTGTCGATCAGGATGTGTACATTTGGCAAAGGGAAGTCGTCTTTCGGACTGGCCCGGTTGAGATCCCGGTAGTCGACACAGACTCTAACCTTCCCATACTTCTTTGGCACTGGCACAATGTTGGCTAACCATGTCGGGTATTCTACTACCCTGAGAACCTTAGCGTTGATCTGCTTGGTGACTTCTTCCTTGATTTTCAAACTCATATCAGGCTTGAACTTTCTGAGATTTTGCTTTATCGGTGGACACATTGGATTGGTTTGGCAGTTTGTGAGCCACAATAGACGTACTCAGACCAGTCATGTTATCATACGACCAGGAGAATATGTCCTCATACTCCTTTAGAAATTCTGTGTATTCTTTCTTCTCCGATGGCGATAGATGAATGCTGATTCGCGTTTCCTTGGCGTTTTCTGCATCTCCCAAGTTGACAATTTCGGTCTTGTCCAGGTTGGACTTAGGTCTGTTCTCAAAGTTCTCAACTTGTTTGACAATCTCGTCAGGCATGTCATCTTCCTCTAAATCTATGTCCGTTTGTTGCGTTGTCTCATTGTATGCCACAGTCATTGGTTCATCAAGACAAGTAATAGTAATGTTGTATTGGTAAAGCAAGGAGAGAATTGAATAACTGTTTTGAATATCGAAGATCTTATTGCGGGAATTGAAAAATGTGAAAAGAAAATCATTTAGTAAATAAAACAGCGAATAATGCTTATTTTAGCCTTGCTATCTCGACGCTCGTCGGACTTTGGTTGTCCTGATGGTCCAATTCTTGACATGTGCCCTTCTGCTCACAGCCTCTATGGAAAGGCCTTCCTCCCCCTCCTCCTCGAGAATAACGCAACTGTCCATATTATTGTCCTCTAGAAACAAGTTCTTCAATGCTGCAAGTGCTTCTTCTTTATCTGACCCGTAAATAATGTCGGCCTGTTGGAAGGTCTGCTCCAGATGCGGTATTGGCTGCTCTAGCGGGTAGTAAGGACCGCGCCATGGTGGCAACCAGCTATTGAACTCTTCCCAGGTGTATTTATATCCCAAACCGAAGGTAGTGCCATGTTTCTTGAGTTTTATGGGATTAGAGATTCCTTGGAGGTTCTTGCCGAGCCCTTTACCAGGTTCGTACCCACTCCAACTCAGTATACTCTCGATTTTGCTATCCCACCATTTGTCTTTGTCGATACCATTGACCCGTTCAATGTGGTGGTAAGTTTCTCCACCCAGCTTCCTTCTTCCTTTGATCGCCTGAATGGTCTGGCGACTGTATATAGGGTTGCTACCGTCGCCGTGAACGATCACTTACTGGTGATTCCATTCGAACTTTACTGCCTAATGCAGTGTTGATGCCACGACCCCAGCAACATGAATCCATGGCCGTCCCAGCAGCAAGTTGTAAGACGCTGGTACATCTATTACCTGGAAATCGACCTCGAACCAGGTTGGTCCCATCTGCAGGCACAGACTAATCTCACCAATGGTGGACCTCTGAGAACCATCGAAGGCTTTCACATTGATTGCTCCATCCTTTGTCTCATGCAGCCCTTTGCCCAACTTCTTGAGTGTTACCAGCGGACAAATGTTAAGACTGGAACCTCCATCGATCAGGATCCTGGTGATGAAATAATCTTTGCATTACACAGTGATGTGCAGTGCTTTGTTGTGCCCCAGCCCTTCAGGTGGCATCTCGTCTTCATAAAAGGTGATCTTATGGCTTTCCAAAACTTGTCCTACCATATTAGCCACTTCCCCGCTAGTGATGTTACTTGGTACGTACGCTTCATTTAGCACCTTTAACAAAGCATTCTGGTGCGTCTCAGAATTTTGCAGCAAAGAGAGAATGGATATTTTGTGTTGGCGTCTTGTTTAACTGGTTGATGACCGAATATTCCTTGGCCTGTATTTTCCTCCAAAGGTCGTCCGGACCTGTCTCAATGAGGGGAGGCCGGTTGGAGGCCTGCTTGCATGATTCAGCCAGATGTTCAGGGGTATAGACTCTACCAGTTCTTGTCATACCCTGTGCTGCGACAGTTTCTTCAATCTTGACCTTGCCCTTCCTTCTCACTTCGGCTTTATAGTCCCAGGGTACAACATTGTATAGAACGATGGCATGGTTGACATCGCCACTGGGATCGGCGCGGCTATTCTCACTTCGAATGGAACATGTGCCTTGGGTGGCAAGACTGCAACCTCAAATGGTACGGGTGCATTTTCCGGAGACATGAATTCAACCTCAATTGGTGCCGGTGTCTTTGCGGATGGCGCTGCTAAATCAAGAGGTACAGACATATTCACCTCAGCGTCCTCAGACGGTTGGATCTGAACTATGATTGGATTGAGAAATTGTCGGTTTCTTTGGGTCATCACCTTCTGCGATCAACCCGATTGATCCCTCGGGATCCCAGTCATCTTCTACTTCGATCATGTGAATACCTCCACCCTTATGGTCTGGTAGAGGGTTGTTGCGGACGTTTGGAGAGGGTTCCTTTGCCACAATGATCTTGTTATCAATCAAAGACTGTATCTTGTCTTTCAAGGAGTGGAATTTATTGATGGTGTGCCCTTTCATACCGGAGTGGTATGCACAGGACTTGTTTGGGTTAACCTACTGAGAAAGATTCTCAGGGGTTGCAGCAGGGATGGGGGTGACATAACCAGCAGTTTTGAGCCTCTCATACAGCTGGTCGATGGGTTCGGCGATGGTTGTATACTGTTTTGGAGGTCTGCGATCGAAATTAGGTCGGGGTCTAGGGAAATTTTGGCGTGCAGGGGGTGATTGATAATGGGATGGTTGAGCATTATAGGTTTGGTAGACATGAGCGGGTTAGGAGTACCTAGGTGAAGTATGTTGGTATGTAGGAGGTGGAGATGACTGATAAGTTGGTGGTAGAGCTTGGTATGAAGGTGCTTGGTAATTTAGGGTTGGCTGGTATGTGAGTGGAGGTGTTGGGTAAGCTTGGTATTTAAGGGGAGACTTGGCCCTTTATGCAACCATCACAGCCCCTACGTCCATTTTCTTGGACACACTACCGGACTGTAAAGCCTTATTCGTGGCTTGCAAGGCTTCAAAATTTATGACCATACCACTTTTAATACCTTCTGCAGTTCTTTCACCTAATTTGATAATGTCGGAGAACTTGTGGTTCTCAATAATCATCAGCCGTTCATAGTACTGCGGGTCCTGAGCCCGGACAAAGAACTTGATCATTTGCTCCTCTTCTAAGGCGGGTCTGACCTTAGCAGCTTCGGACCTCCAGTGAGTAGCATACTCGCGAAACGTCTCCGTGGGCTTCTTCTTCAAATTCTAGATATAGAACACGTCTTGTGCGTTCTCTGTATTAAACCTGAACCTATCCATAAAGCCATATGACATGCCTGCCCAACTTGACCACTTCTTGGGATCTTGGCTGATGTACAAAGATAGTGCATCTCCTTTCAAACTCCTCATGAACACCTTCATGCGGATCCTTTCATCCTTCCCTACTCCAACCAGCTTGTCGCAATATGTCCTCAGATGGACCCTTGGGTCACCCGTACCATCAAGCATTTCGAACTTAGGAGGTTGAACCCCTCAGGCAGTTCGACATCAAGACTGTATGTAAAGGTCCTCATAGTTCAGCCCCTCGATTCCTTTGCTTCCCTCAACGCCCTGAATCCGGCTAGTTAGTTTCTTAAGTTTCTCGGCCAAGTTCCTGATAAGCAGATCCATTTCATCAGACTCAGGTCTGCATGAGATAGGTTGGGTGGAGTGTGGCATGGTATCCACATAGATAGGAGTGTTATGGTGGCCTGGTGTATGGGTGTGCAAATGGTCGTTTGTGGAGTTTTGATGTTCTGGAATGAGTAGTGGGGTGTTATTTGGGTTATGGCAGGTGTTACATTGGTTCTTTGGTGGAGCAGCGTAATGGTGAGATACGGGATGATTCTGATGTTTTGGGATATTTTGAGGAGGTGTAGGTTTTTGAACATTGGGGAAGTTGACATCTGGGGTGTTGAGGGAAAAGGACAGGTTTGCCAGATTTCGAACCTGATCGAGCTCTTCCTAGAATTTCAGCAGTTTTTGTTCAAGTTGTGACACATTCTCGTTAGGAACCCGAATACCCTGGCCATCAGTGGCCTCTACCCGTTCAGTTGTGTTCTCCTTCCTGATGTTGTTTAAATCTTCCATTTTATTCTTGCCTTTGTCCTTGCCTTTAATGGGACTAAGAGGAGGAGTGGGTGGAGGGCCCCTGGATCTTGTGAAATAAGATGATGATGCCAAAGTGCACGAACTAACCTTTGGGGAGGGGAATAATAAAAAAACAAAATAAAAACAAAAGGTAATCAAGTTAGTGAGGATTATAAAAAGTATTGCAATATTTAAACACATAGTGCAGGAATGTAAAGCGTGTCCTAATTTGGGAACCTCGTTGTGCTCGAGGTAGGCCTAGCGACAAATAGACTTGGAGAACTTTTAATGCTAAATGCCTCATTTTATTGATTAAGATAGGTGAATCCCAAAACGACACTAAATAAGCGAGAAATAAAAGTCATTAATGGCCATTGGGCATATTACATTCCTAAAGTAAATTCCTATCTATTTGGTCCCAGAAGGACCTTCCCCAGATTCGACATCCTTGGCTCCGTCGAACAGCTTCCCCAATTCGCGAAGTCCCAGCAACAGGTATGCTCTGGCTAGATGTCCACCTTCGGTCCCTTCAGCCTTTTAACAGTCTTCAACCCTTTTGAGAAATATTCCCTCCAGTTCTACTATGCCTCGCTCCAAGTATCCTAGCCTTTTGTTGGCACTGATAGCCATGTCTTTCCATTCCTCAATCAGCTTCTTGTATCTCGCGGTTTTCGCTCTCGCATTCACGGATCCTTTTGCGCAGCTGGTTGTACTTGACTTGTGCCTCAGCCTTCTCATTTATAATTCTATAGCCTCGAATGAACCCTGGCTGGCCCAGACCATCCCAATTGTCTTCCAACCAACCAGAATAGAAAGGGGTACAACCGGCATGATATCTATCTGGCTCAATGGTGTCTTTCTCCATTACGATATTGCAGTGCCACATGTGCTGGGCTTGGCACTTGTGGGGACTATCATCATTTTGGAAGTCAGCTCGAAGATGGCTCCTTTTGTCGACCCTGGGTATGACTTGCTTCCTACCTGCTTGCCTCATAACTCGAAGAGGGACGTAAGGGTATGTTCCTCTTAGACCAATATCAGGAAAGGAGCATCTCTGCATCGGGCGATGAACTCCTCTGTCGGAAACCACTCGAACATCCATTGAACCTGTTCTTTAGTCAGATTATCAAAGAGCTCAACCCATTCTTTGGCATTCTCAGGCTGAGCGAACATGTCGAGGATGTAATTCATTCGCTTTGGATGGTGGAAAGCGATGTGATCATCCCAGGACCTTCACTGAATTTCTTGTCGGCATTCGCCCTTTTGGAGACGTTCCATGAGCCAAAGCTGAAGTAGTAGATTGCAGCCTTCAAAGTGTCTCGCTCCTCGTAGACACTTCTCTAAGGCTAGGTATATGTCTGCAATGATCATGGGTACAATGTTGAATGTCTGCCCACCAATCCCCTCCATTAGGGTCTTGGTTACCATAGCCAGCCTAGTATTGGTTCTCCCTTTCTTCATTGGAAACACGATCAGACCCAGAAAGCAGAACATGAAGACGAATACCCTACGATGGATATGTCCCAAGGACGTGATGGCAAACTCATCATGGTAGGTACGATATGATTTACTGTGACCATACCTTTCATACAGGTAGGCAAAAGGTTCCTTTAGGCATACTAATTCTGCATTCTTCTTCAAACCCATCATTTTTAGGAAATCCTTGCCTATGCGGTTCTCAAGCGTTAGCAAACCCGGGGTTTCCCACACTAGACCCGCCAGTCCTCCTATCTCCTCTAGCAAAGGTGTCATCTCGATGTTCCCAACGCGGAACACGGCCCTTTCACAATCCCAAAATAAGGTAGTAGCTTCTATTATCAAGTTTTTAGGCTGGATCTCTAGGAGGGATGGTAGATTACCCAGATATTTTCTGATGAGGGTTTTGTCACTAGATTGTAAATCTTCCCACCAAGTTAGCAATCTTGGGTGGATGTTGGTGACCATGCCGAATCTGGGGACTTCGTGCCTCGTATTCTGCAAGACAAACAAGGTTAGGCCCTTACCCCCACCAGACTCAACTATTTAACATCAAAATTAGCATGAAGCATTTAGTTCTCCAAATAAATGCGCAGAGCGTGATGATGTCCGTTTGGGTTTAGGGAAACCCAGTAGACTTTTGGACAAGGCTATCTTAAAGGATCATTACGTGGACAACATAACTGACCCGCCTAGGTTTGACCATGATGCATGCGCAATTTAAATAGAGTAAGGTTTCTATGGGGTTTTAGACTTGTACCCTTGAGCGGACAGCTCAAGGGGGAAAGGCACCGAACTGTCGACTGCACCGCTGATCGACTAGTTTAACCGCAAATAAGCCTTTCAAAATTTAGGGGGTTAATGATATAGGAAGGGCGCAACCACTCATCAAGCGTTTCTATAGTATTTGTTTGGCACGAGTGGAGCATGATGTTGAGCGTGATTATGCAATAATTAAAAGCATCTTGACATGTATTTGCACGTTAAGAAAGCGATAAATACAATAGTTTTATAATTTAAAGAGGTTATAAGGAAGGAGACAAGAAAGATATGTCAGTTTTGCTTTTGAAGAAGAAATTAAACGCTTAAAGGAATTAAACAAATAATTGCGCATAGGAGGGGTACAAATTCACAAAACGGTATGAAATGGTAAAAGCCTAGATATCACCAGCAGAGTCGCCATGCTACCGCGCCCTCTTTTTCTCGCGAAATCGAGTTTATGACATTTTGGTTGGGACAACTCTTTCCTTTTGGTAAGGGGGTTTGCATTTTGAAGTGTCGCCACCTAAGGATTTAAGGTGCATTAGGGCACCTATAGGGTTCATTTATAACTACGTTTGGTAACCAGAGACAGGGTAAGGGCTTGAAATTATCCTAAGGGGAAGGTGTTAGGCAGCCCTCAGGATCCACTAATGTGGTTCCCGGCCAAACAGTTTTCGTGAATTTGTATAATTAGAAGATAAACAAGTATGGCTCAAATAGTAGGGGATTTGAGTTCAAATACACAGGTGTTTGAAAAGCAATTAATGACAAAGCAAGATTTTGAAAAGAATTACAATCTAAGCATACTTGGGAATGTAAGGGGGTATCCTAGGTTTGTTTATAATATGGATCACATCAATGCAATACCCGGTATGACACTCCTCGAAGAGGGGCTACACGTGGTATCATTGCACCGGTCATCACATCCATATCTACCTATTCCCGCCCCGTGATGGTAACTAAAGCGAGGATTGGTCTCGACCCCTATTGCATGCTATTACACGTCCATTCCTATCAGTCCCGGAGGAATTTAGGACTCCTATCCTATTAATGGGGGTTCTAGGCAGACCCTCAAGTTCAAAGGTAAAATACTAAAGTGACATATAATAAACAAGTAGGACTTCAATTAAGGGGAGCATGGAAAACTAATGAAAGGCTCAGATATACCTCTACACACAGTACCCATAAACAACATGACTCATACACAATTAAGGTCTAAATTCAGATCCTAAACATGGTATCTAAGTGATAACGACAGAGTCAGATTTATTATATGACTCAGAGAAGAAGTCCAAATCAAGCTTGCCTACTGATTTTAATATGCTGACAGTTAAACATTAATCACAAAGACGGTTCTGGTTTTTATTTTAAAGTTGATTACCTAAAGCTTGCCTGGGCGTAAAATAATATGCAGTAGTTACCAGAATTATAAAAAGAACATGTTGGAAGTTATTTTACCTAAAGCATGATGTTCTAAACATTGCAAAGACATGCAAGGATTGTGATAAGTTTCACTTAAACAGGATAATCAAACATGAGACTGTTTTATGTCATTTTTCATACATCAGTAGTTTAACTAGGTGTGACTGAGTGAGTGTGAACAAGATCCTAAAACAGGGATCTAACGTGCACATATGAAAATGCAGAATGATTGCAGAACTCCTAAAACATGATTTCTAAATGCCCAAAGAATTACAGCATGACTTCAAGACGTGAACGAGCAACAGTTTTATGTTGATGCTGTTATTTAGCCTAAAGTAGGATTTCTAAGTGGTAAAGTGATGCCAAATAGGATGCTGAAACGGTAAACCTAAGAACATGGTATCTAATGCATGACATGCTTTGAATGGATTGATCTTACACATGGATTCTAATGCACATATAGGAAATGTGATCCTAAGACGTGGTTTCTACCCATTGATGTTGATAGCATATGTAACTACCCTCCCCTTTTCACTAGCCAGCCCCAATACTTGTTTACAACAGATTATTACAGACCAACCCTGAAATGAATTACATAAGTAGAAAAGAAAAAAAAAGTTACACTATAGAGAGCCTGAAAACTGTGAGCACGTGATTTTTGCCTCGCTTAAATTACTCCTATTGAATTCTTAAAATTAGGATCTTTCTTTATTTATTTGATTTTTAGAATCTAATTGCATGATTTTGTGTTTGTTTGCATTTTGTGTGCATTTTACTTGATATAATTTATAAAAAATACAAAAATAGCACATTTGCATTTTGGATCCCATTTTTATATTTTTAGGTTTACTAGTTAATTAACATTACAAGAAAATGGAAGAAAATAACCAAAAATAGTCCCTTTTTACATTTTTACTTTTAATTTTGATTTTTCCTTAGTTTTCTCTTAAATTAGGATTTAGTTAATTTTTGAAATTTAATTAGTTTAGTTTTAGAGTTAAATCAGGTCTTTTAATTAATTTTGTATTTTTTACAAAAAATCAGAAAAATGAATGAAAAAAAAAAGAAGAGAAAATTAAAGGAAAATAATAGGCTTAATAAAATACCCAAGTTTTGGGCCATTTTAATAGCAGCCCACATCAGAACCCAAGCCAAACCCCCCAAACCCGGTCTCAATCCGTCCCAAACCCGCCTTTTTACTCGGTCCAATCTCCCAGTCCTCCAGACCTTTCAAACGACGTAGTATCATGCCGATACTACGTCGTTTTGAGATCTTTAGGTTAAAATCAATCTCGCCCGTTCCTGTTTATTCATCCAACGGTCCCTATAGTTCAAAGGCATTTAAATAAAAATGTCCTAAAATTCTAATGAACCCTAGAGACCAGACCTCATCTTCCTCGTACCTCCTGTTCCACCCTCCCGTCTCCGTCGCCGACTCCGCCTTACGCCGCCGCTGAAAATCGCCTCACGGCGGCGGCCGGTCTCCAAACTCGCCCAAATTTACACTCTCGACTCCTCTCCCCCTCCTCTTTCCAACGCCCCAAATATTTTCCCTCAACTCATAGCTCATCTTTTCGAATATTCAAAATAGTGACGCCGCCTCCGCCGCCCACGGCGGAGCCACCACCAAATGGCCCCAAATTAACACCATATACTCCACTCACTTTCCTTTTCCTAAATCCGCAACTAGTATCCTTCAAATCCAAGTGAAACCCTACAAATTTTAGATCTAGGGTTTTCAAGTTTCAACATTGTTTTGGGAGTTTCAGTACTCGGATGATTTTTTTTAGTAATGTTATATGTTTTATTTTAACAAAATAAACAGATAACATTAACAAAAAATCAATTTCAAGAATCGATCAAAGAGAATACCATATCAGTGAGTTTTGTTCTTTTCTTTCTTCCTTGTTTATTTTTTCTTCTATTTTACGATTGATTCTGTTCTCATAATTTTTTATTTCTAGTTTAATTTTCGTTTTGGTTGATTCTGCCTACATGATTTCTGATTTTTAGTTAATTTTGTTCTAATTTTGATGCTGTTGGATCCTGTGTGATTCATGTTTGAATTCGTGCATGATTATATGTTTGACCTGAATTACACTTTAGTTTTCATTTTTCTACTGATTAGTTAATGGTTAGTTCATAGGATTTCAATTGGGTTTCTGTTCTGTTCTTCATTTCGTTTTGATTCTGCTTAATCTGATTTGGTTTGAGTCTTAATTTTCATTGCATTTGACGGTTGGAAGCATAATATTGTCTTTTAAAATTTGGTGTTTGATTTTAATTGTGATATTAATTTGACTTTAGCTTAAATTTAGCTTTAGGGATTTAGTGTTAATTAGGAGTTAGTCTAGTGTGATTAATTAGTCAATTGTTAGGTTTTCTTATTGGTATTGTTTGGTTATAGCTGATAATCTTTAACTAGGGTAAAGAAAGTTGTGTTTTAGTTTAGTATAGTATAGTAAATTCAGTTTGAATAAAGGGCTAATGTAGGTATTTTACCTAAGAAATCTATTAGTAACTGAAACTAGAATACCCTAGACTCTTCTAGAAGAGGGTTTTTAGTTAAAATTTCAGAACTTAATGCAGTAACTTGAGAAACAAGTCAAAACATTAGGGACTAATGAATAAAAAATGAAAAAAAAGGGGAAAAAAGGGGTAAGTGAAATCAAGATGCTTCCCCCTGAAATTTGCCTATAAAAGGCAGCCCCCTTGCCTTCATTTCCAAGTTGGAACCCCTGAAAATTCCCAAAAAAGTTTCAGATCTAAAAATTCCCCCCCCCCCCAAAAGTTCCTCAAGGTCTGACATCTGAAAAAATTCCCAAAAAAGTTCCAGCTTCTAAACTACCCCCCCCCCCCCCAAATATTTTCTGCAAGGGTAGCATCTGAAATTTGAATTTTAAATTCGAATATTCAAATCTGAACTCCTACAATTTAAAATTTCCTCCTAGATCTTAATTCCTTCAAAAAACCAAAACAAAAGCAAATACAGCAGGAAAACTCAAAAAAAATACTGTTACATTGAATCTCTCCTTTAGATTAATTTGACGTTCAGCTGTTATTTCGAGTTGCTAGTGTCCTGGGTCCAGCTTCAAGCTTGTTTGATTTTCTGCAAGCCATACGGATTGAATTACTGGTTTTGTTTTGATTCCCTGGTTTTGAACTTTCTGGGACTGTTGCTGAATAGTGCTGCTACTGTGATTTGCTGTTTGAGTGTGTTGAATACTCAAATTTGCTCGCTGACTCTTCCTTCTTCATTCATTTTGCTTAATTCCAGGTACACGCCTTGGATTTGATTCGATGTAGCCTTTAAAGTTGGAAATGAAATGAAAATGCTCGCCTATTTGCTCCCTGAACTGTGCTTGTTTGGATTGTTATGTATTAATAGTTAATAGATGTTAGATGTAATTGTCTAATATAGTTTAATTTGTATGTACATGAACCCTGGACGGTATAATTGGACAGTATAGACTCCTTCAGTTTAGTTTGAAATCGTACTGCTTGTTTAGTATAGTTCTAGGATCAATCAAGTTCATTTGGAGATTGATACCTTGTTAATAGATAGTAAATCCATATCCAGGCACGAAATATAGATCTAGAATCAGCATTTGCATTGAAACATTCAATAGTTTTATATCGATGCGTTGTATGATCTAACATTGGCTTCTGAAAATAGTCCCAACATGTTTAATGGCTCCTGGAATAGGTTTAACGGTTATATATGTCAATTATTGAGGTTAAATGATTTCAACTTCTGAAAGTGATCCTTTGCTCTCCAAATTATGAAGTTGTTTTGTTTCCTATCATCCTAAGAACATTACGTATGGTAATTTGCTACTTCAATTTCACTTCCTTGACCAAATATTAATAGAATTGGTGTCATAATTAGTAAGTGCAGTTAAAATTTAATCTGAAGTTGAAGGTTCAACGTTTCAGCATGTAAATCAGATTTACATTTGATATTCCAATCTAGTTGGTAGCTTAGATCATTAGTGCTTTATTAAGGCCTGCTCAGTCTGGTTTGTGATGAGCGCCTGGGCTGAGTGGGCTAGAGATAAACAATTCAGTAAGGCCCAACTGTGAAAAATGTCCAGAATCTGTGCCAGGCCAAAATCGCAGGGCAGTTTCATATTAACCGGAATTGGGCTAATTGTTGAAGCCCAAAAATGCCGAAGGTTGGGATTTATATTAAGATTACGGGATTAAATTTATAACATAGGTTTTGGGCCTCCTAGTTAAGTAGCATGCTTGAGTTAAGAGGTCTGCCTCTTGTTCAAGTGTGGACTTGAACTTGAGGCCCAAATTCCTTGATCACTTTAAATAATAGCAATTGATAATATTAATTAATTAGGGCCCTTTAGAGACAAATTCAATAGAAATTTATAGTTTGCTCTAGGACGGCCTTTAAATAATTAAATGAGGTGAGCCACGCCAAATAAAACTCATAAATTACGTGGCCCTCTTTAAATTCTTATAATAAAATACTTAGAATTCGGGATGTGCCGTTTAGCGAATTTTCACGGCCTCCCGCGAAGTTAATAACACGTTAGTCGCTTTAGGTGCGCTTTTTAATAATCTTACCTTCCTAAACACGAGTGTGCATTTCATGCGACCCAAATCCAAATCCCAAAATGTTGAATAAAATGTGTCGAAGATCCGGGTGCATTTCATGTGACGTGATCTGAAAACATATTTTAAACGACGTTCAATTTCCTAAAACTTTATTATTAATCAAAAGCGGTAAAATATTCTAAAACTGCACTATAGGATGACATGTATTAAAATCAGATTTTCAGCCAAGTATAATACTTTAAGCGACCGTGCTAGAACCACGGGATCCGGGGGTTCCTAACACCTTCCCTCGGTTCAACAGTATTCCTTATTCAGAATTTCTGGTTCGCAGACTCCATTCGAGAAGTCGAAATTTCCTCGATTTGGGATTCAAGATAAACCGGTGACTTGGGACACCAAAAGCCAAACCTATCCCAAGTGGCGACTCTGAAATAAATAAATAATCCCATTTCGAATAATGTCACTTAAAATGAAAAATTCCCTTATACACTATCTTTCGGGGTAGGTGTGTAAAAAAGGAGGTGTGACAGACCCAGATTTTTAGCACCTGATTAGGACTTCCTCTCTAGGTTATGTAATAAATCACCTCAAATGCCAAGATTGTTCCATAGCCTTTCTCATATCTAGGTGCGTCAGAGTTCCCTAAGGACCTCTAGGGATCCCGGGCAGTGCTCAAACCCAGATTTCATAGCCAAGACAGACCAAATGCAGTGTGGAAGGCCAGCTTTTATGTGTCCAAGTTCAGAGGGAGCTCAAGGTTCCCCAGGCAAGGCTCACACAAAAAGGGCAGAACTTATTAACTAGTAGTAGAGTGAAAGTGCATGACACATGTTTGAAAGAAGTTTGTTAAAAACTGGATTAAAAGGTCCATTTTGAAAGCAGTTGGTAACAGAGATGGTTGAAAGAAGTTGGATTAGTAAAACAGAGTTCAAACACTTCAGGGTAAGACCACACACAGTAAGTGAATTAATTCAGTAGTCAAACATGGGGTTAAGGGGGTTTCGGAATGCATATACATTGATTGAAGACACCTGACCCCAGCAGGAGTATTAGGACTGGTATGGACATGCTTAGAGATAGTTGGACACTGGCATAATCACAAACCAGTCATGAACACATAGAGGAGGGATAGGGGATTTGGGATTCACAAAGTTGTAAGTGCACAGTAGGTAAAAGAATACAATTGTCCAGGCATGCTTGAATCACACAAAGGGAATACATGAATTAAAAGGGAGGGGAATTATATCAGCATGCTTAGATACAGACTTCACAACAAAACCACAAGTAGGCCAGAAATAAAGGAAACTGAAGCAGGAATAGACACATGTTGTTGTTGAGACTTTAAATTAAACTAGGACATACCAGTGAAGATAGAGGTAAGCAAAATGAAAGAGCCAAGGTTTATAGATGATTAGCCTTCGCTTGCTGCCGGCTAATAGTAGTAGAATGACACAGAGTTTTTTTTTTAAGTAAGAGAGGGGTTTTAGAAAGCCAAGTCTCGTGTCTTGTTGATAAAAGACTTAGGGTATTTATAGCTTTGAAAAATAGATAGAAAATAAGGTAACAAGTAAAGGTTTATCATAAATATGGAAGTAATCATAATTAAAATCCAATTAATACAAGTACTCCCCTTTAATCAAGGAATTACAGCTTAAACGGATACCAACAGGGATAACCAATGAAAGAAAATCAGTTGAGAAAGACTGGTTTTTACTATATAAGGGGTAGTAAAAGTATTGAGCATATGATTGAGTCTAAGTACAGAATACACTAATTAAGGAAAGGATTCAGCAAGAATGAAGCACTACAGGAAATAAGGAAATGGAATCAATCAACTTAAACAGCTGAGTAAAATTTTAGGGTTTTATAAGAAAATCTTGCAATCGAACCATAAATTAAGGAAATCAGGATCAATCAAGCGGGAGTCGTGATTCTGTACTTCAACATATAAATAGAGAAGAATGAACAGGTGTAGCAAACATGCAAGGTCAGCCAGATGGACACAATCATACAGAAGTGACACGAGTAGGCTAAGGACTCAGTAGAAAAACCCATTCGAAGCATGGTAACAAATAGAAACTTAACAAAGTCAAGTAGTCATGGCTAACACACAGAACCAGAGTGAAGAAAACCAATCTAACACACAGAAACAGGTAAAGAAGAAGATCAGGCCAACACACAGAAACAAGTAAAGAAAATGTTTAAGACTCACAGTAACAAGTGAAGAAAATCTTCAAGAAATTAGGCTTTTTTAACAGAGTTGAGTTAAAAAGCAGTAAGACCTTAGAATCGGTCAAGATAAACAAAGAAAAAAGGTTTAATCACAAAGAAATCAGTCGAAACAGGCATAGAAAAAACTCCGAAAACCCTAGTTTCTTAAAGGGAGTAAAAGGTGGTTTAAAGTAGACGATCTTTCAGAAGAAAGCTCAAGGATAAGCAAGTCACAGAAGGAGATAGGCTTAAAGCATAAAAATAACATAGATCTGAGAGATTCAGAAGAGAGTTAGGGTTTCAAAAAGAAAACCAAGTAAAAATTAAAGGAACCTGTTGAAACGTCACCGATCGTGACATATAAGGTGTGATTTTGCCCAAAATCACACCGGAGACCCATAAGAACAGGAACAGAAACCCTAGGTCCAAATCGACATGGCCTAGGACCCTCGAGGGCCTTAGAGATGATGAGTAGGGTGATAGAGACCCATTGGAGGCTTGGGTTTGAAAGGGTGGTCGCCGGAGATGACCGGAGAAGGAGGCAGTGAAAAGTGATTAGGGTTAGGTCGAGAGAGAACAGAGATGAGAGCATCTGAGGGCAGCACCCTTAGAACAGTGATTAGGGTTAGGGGGTCTCTCAGAATTAAAAAGGAAAGGTTGAAAGAGGGCGGTTGATCTAAGAGATCAACGGCTAGGATTTAGGATGGCTTGGGTCGGGTAGACGTGTATAGGATCTGGGTCGGATGGTTTGGGTGTGAAATTGGGTTGGAAAGGGGTCCAATTTTGGCTATAATTGTAAGCCAAATTTGGCTGTTATTTAAATAGCCAATTTCACCTATTTAATTTATAAAAAATAACAGGCAATTTCTAGAAAATAAATTTAAGGTGCCCAAAATGATTTGAAATACATAATTAACAATTTAAAAATACGAGATCCAATTTTATGCATATAAAACATAATTAAATCTTAAAAGGGCTAATATTGCAATTATGTGCAATTAGCTTTAAAAAAACTAAATGTAATATATAAATTACCTTAGCCATATTTTGGCATAAATATAGAAATTAAATGGATGAATTATCAAAATAATAATTTTGGAAACAATTATTGGGATTTTATGTATAGAAAGGGGGAAAGTACGTCAATTTAATCCCTTAAAATTATGGGAAAAATAATAAAAACCTTGGACATGCTTTTATATGCATATATATGCTATTTTGAAGGTAGTTATGCATATTTAAAATATATAGGGAAATATTGGGTATCAACACGAAACAATATCCTTCTTCATCCTCCTCCCACCAATAATGTTGCGCAAGTCTTGATACATCTTAACGGCGCCCGGATGAATAGAATACCGGGAACTGTGGGCCTCCTCTAGAATCAACTCACGAAGTCCATCCACATTAGTCACACAAATACGACCCTGCATCCTCAAAACTCCATCATCTCCAACTGTAACCTGCCTGGCACCCCCATGCCGCACCGTGTCCCTAAGGACAAGCAAATGAGGATCATTATACTGCCGATATCGGATACGCTCAAATAATGAAGAACGAGCGACTATGCAAGCTAGCACACGGATGGCTCAGAAACATCCAACCTGATGAACTAATTGGCTAAAGCCTAGACATCCAAAGCAAGTGGTCTCTCACTGGCCGGAATATACGCAAGACTGCCCATACTGACTAACTTCCTACTCAAAGCATCGGCCCCTACATTCACCCTCCCCGGATGATACAAGATGATGATATCATAGTCTTTCAAAAGCTCCAACCACCTCCTTTGCCTCAAATTGAGCTCCTTTTGCTTGAACAAATACTGCAAACTCTTGTGATCCGTGAACACCTCACATGACACGCCATATAAGTAATTTCTCCTAATCTTCAGCGCCTGGACAATGGCTGCTAGCTCTAAATCATGAACTGGAAAATTCTTCTCGTGAATCTTCAACTGCCGCGAAGAATATGCTATAACCTTGCCATTCTGCATCAATACCGCACCAAGTCCAATACGAGATGCGTCACAATACACTGGATAAGGCCCTAAACCCGTGGGCAAAACCAACACCGGCGTCGTAGTCAAAGCTGTCTTGAGCTTCTGGAAGCTCGCCTCACACTCGTCCGACCACCTGAACTGGGAACCCTTCTGGGTCAACCTGGTCATCGGGGCTGCTATAGATGAAAACCCCTCCACAAACCGACGGTAATAACCCGCCAAACCTAAGAAACTCCGGATCTCTATAGCTGATGTGGGTCAAGGAAAGTACTTCACTACCTCTATCTTCTTCGGATCCACCTGAATACCATCTGCTGATACGACGTGGCCCAAGAATGCAACTGAACTCAACCAAAACTTGCACTTCGAAAACTTGGCATACAAGTGACTGTCTCTCAGTCTGAAGAACGACTCGAGGATAATGCTCGTGCTCCTCCCGACTGCAGGAGTCGATCAAAATATCTTCAATGAAGACAATTACGAAGGAATCCAAATAAGGCCTAAACACTTTGTTCATCAGAACCATGAATGCTGCTGGGGCATTTGTCAACCCAAACGACATCACTAAAAACTCATAATGCCCGTACCGAGTGCGAAAAGCTATCTTAGGCACATCGGATGCCCTAATCCTCAACTGATGGTAGCCCCAGATCTCAAATCAATATTTGAAAACACTTTGGCACCCTGAAGCTGGTCAAACAAATAATCAATCCTCGGCAATGTATACTTGTTCTTGATGGTGACCTTGTTCAACTGCCGATAATTAATACACATTCTCATCGATCCATCCTTATTCTTAACGAACAATACCGGCTCACCCTAGAGCGAGACACTAGGTCTAATGAAGCCCTTATCAAGTAAGTCCTGCAATTGCTCCTTTAACTCCCTCAACTCCAGCGGGGCCATACGATATTGCAAAATAGAAATGGACTGAGTGCCCGGAGCCAAATCAATGTAAAAGTCGATATCCCTGTCGGGTGGCATCACCAACAGGTCTGAAGGAAATACCTCTGGGAACTCACGAACAACGGGCACATAATCCATAGAAGGAACCTCGACACTAGAATCGCGAACATACGCCAAATAAGCCAAACATCCCTTATCAACCATATGTCGAGCCTTCATATATGAGATAATCCTGCTGGTAGAATTACCCGGAGTCCCTCTCCACTCCAAATGAGGCATACCTGGCAATGCTAAGGTCACGGTCTTAGCGTGACAGTCCAATACAGCATGATAAGGGGATAACCAGTCCATCCCTAAAATGACAACAAAGTCTACCATATCGAGAAGTAAGAGATCTACACGGGTCTCAAGAACCCCAATAATAACCACACACGAGCGATAGACTCGATCTACAACAATAGAATCACCCACCTTTGTAGACACATATACAGGTGCACTCAAAGAATCACGAGGCACAACCAAATAAGGGGCAAAATAAGTGACACATAGAAATATGTAGACCCGGATCAAATAGAACTAAAGTATCTCTACTGCATACTGAAACCGTACCTGTGATAACTGCATCGGAGGCCTTAGTCCCAGGCCTGGCTAGGATGGCATACCATCGGGGCTGGGCCCCACCACTCTGAACTACATCTCGAGGACGGCCTCCTGCTGGATGGCTCAACCTCTAGCTGCCTGACCTCTACCTCTAATAGCCTGACCTCCACCTCTAATGGCCTGACCTCCACCTCTAACACCTCGACCCCTACCTCTAGCAGGCTGAGCGGGCGGTGGAACACTCGGTGCCTAAAACATAGACCGGAACCCTGATGATGAGACCTGCTCGGTGCTCAAGGGCAAATTCTAGCAATATGCCTCGTATAGCCACAAGTATAACAAGCTCTCGGCTGCTGAGACTGCTGACCCTGACGGCCTGAATAACCACCCTAAAAACTCTGAAGCGGCAGTGCACTAATAGGAGTTGGTGGTGCACCGTAGGGTAACTGATCAGAATATTTCATATGAGAGCCACGGCCACCTGGAGCACCGTAAGAAACGTGGAGTTCTGAATGGAATGGCCTAGGAGGATGGCCCCTACCAAAATAATCCCTGCCTCCAGATGAGGCACCACTGAATCTGCCCGAATGACGAGGTCTCTTGTCAGACCCCTGACCACTTCCCTGTGATAGAACCATCTCAACCCTCCGGGCCACATTAGCCGCATCCTGAAAAGAAATCTCGCACCCTGTCTCCTTAGCCATCTGCAATCGAATAGGCTGAGCGAGTCCATCAGTGAACCTCCTCTCTCTCTCTCTCTCTCTCAATGGGAAGTATGATAAGAACATGACGGGCCAAGGCAATGAATCTGGTCTCGTACTGAGTAACGGTCATAGAACCCTACTGAAGACGCTCAAACTACCTCTGATAGTCCTCCCTCTGAGTGATAGGTAGAAACTCCTCCAAAAGTATCTAAGAGAACTGATCCCAAGTCAAAGCCGGTGACCCAGCTGGTCTAGCCAAACAATAATCCCTCCACCAAGTCTTGGCGGAACCTGATAGACGAAAAGTAACAAAGTCGACCCTATTGGTCTCTACTATCCCCATGTTCCGAAGAACCTCGTGACAGCTGTCCAAATAGTCATGGGGATCCTCTGAAGACGTACCACCATAAGTAGTAGTGAAGAGCTTAGTGAACCTGTCCAACCTCCACAAAGCATAAGCAGACATAGCTTCATCATCACCGATATGAGCTACAACACCCGACTGAACTACCCCAATTGGCTGAGCTGCTAGAGTCTGAAACTGGGGAGACATCTGCTCCGGAGTACGAGTAGCGGGAGTCTGTGCTCCTCCCCCAGCCTGAGAGACGGCTGGTGCAACAGGAAGTAAGCCTGCCTAGGCGACACTCTCCATAAGGCCCATTAGACGGACCAGAGCATCCTGAAGTACTAGGTAGCAATGAACCCCTCTGGGACCTGAGCAGGCCCTGCTGGAATGGTCTGGGCTGGAGCCTCCTCCTCGAACTCTACCTGAGGCTCCGCTGCTGGTGCTGCTGCTCTAGGCTGAGCCTTGCCCCTGCCTCGGCCTCTAGCACGGCCTCGGCCTCGTCCTCTGCACCTCGTAGGAGCTGCCACTGGGGGCTCAGGCTGCTGATTAGCGGATGAAGAAGCACGTGTTCTCGCCATCTGCGAAAGAACAGAGTAGAAGTCCAATTAACATTGAGAAGTCAAATCGCACGACAGAGGAGAACAGATGTGAAGTTGTTCCTAAGCTCTATAGCCTGTGGGGGATAAGCACAAACGTCTCCGTACCGATCCGTGAAACTCTACTTAACTTGTTCGTGAATTTTGAGACCTAAGCAACCTAGAGCTCTGATACCAACTTGTCACGACCCGGATTTTCCACCCTCGGGAGTCGTGATGGCGCCTACTCATGAAAGCTAGGCAAGCAACCTATTACAGTTCTACACATTAACATTCAACCTCAAACAGTGATAAGCAGTAATTTTAGCTAAAACAAATGAAAAATGCGGAAGTGTAAAATAAATCCAAAACTTTCAATACATGTATACCCATGAATCTGGTGTCACAATATCACAAATATCTATGGTTTTTACTACAACCATTGGTCTGGAAAGAAAGATACAACTGTTCTCAGAAAGAAAGAGACAGCAGGAAAGCTAAAGCAGGGAAGGGGGACTCTAGGCTCTGCAGACGTCAGCAGATCTACCTTGGTCTCCCTGGAATAAAGGCAGCTACCTCAGCTACTTACCGAGTCCGGTGCCGAAATCTGCACAAAAGAGTACAGAGTATAGTATCAGTACAACCGACCCCATATATTGTATAAGTGTCGAGCCTAACCCCGACGAAGTAGGGAAGAGGCTAGGACACACAATCATGTATACACCTGTGCAGTTAAATCATGTACAAATAGAAATATAGTAACATAAATCAACAGAATAAAGTGGGAAGGGAACATACTGTGGGGGAACAACATATTCTAACAATAAGCCAGTAGAGAAGCATTAACAAGGAGCATAATGAACTTCATATCTAAGTCAATCAAAGTAATGAAACGGTAACACGTGCACGGCATCACCCTTCGTGCTCTCGTCCTCACCATATGAAACATCATAAACTGCATAGCATCACCCTTCGTGCATTACCTCACATAATCATGGAACGGCATCAACCTTCGTGCATTATTCCTCACAATATAGGCACGGCATCACCCTTCGTGCATTAACTCTCAAATCATGGCACGACATCATCCTTCGTGCATTAACACTCATAATATCGGCACGACATCACCCTTCGTGCTTTACACTCTCTCACAATAACATGCATGGCATCACCCTTCGTGCTTTACACTCTTCCTCACCCAAACAACAGAAAAACAATATGTCCCGGCAAGGGAATCAACAATATCAACAATAATATCCCGGCGAGGGAATCAACAATATCAATAATAATGTTACATCCCGTACTTTTCCATAGAGGATTTGTGACCGTAAGACCCTGCAAGTTTAACAACTTTAATACCGTTAGATACATTTTGATATGGTATTTATATTGAGTGGAATATTTTTTTTAAAAAGTTTAAAAATATGAGTTTATATAGTTATTAATATTACTACTTTCGAATGTGCTTTAAGTTATACCCATAATATGAGGAAGTTTATGAGATTCTCTTTATTGTAAAGATAGAAATTATTTTCTCACAAGAAAAGAAGGTTATCTTTTTACAATTTTAAGAGTTAAAATAGAGAGGGGAGGTAGCTTCCAGAAAGATAGAGTTATCACACAAAGGCGAAATGACTAAGATCTTGCTTAACCAGAAGATAGAATCCTATTGTTGAACTGGGGAGGCAGAAGGAAAGACATTCAGGGCTGAAAGAATGGAACTCGCTCTAAGGGACCCCAACTGGATAGGAATCTTCTGCCTATGGGGAGTCAACTGGCGCCTTCTTAAAGCACCTGCCCGGCTTTCTTCCTTTGCCTTCCCTAACTCTTCTGAGAAGAAAGGGGATCCTGTGCAAAGAAAGCCTCTAACAAGAGGATGCACCGTCTTGTGCAAGGCAACGAGAGTTGGCCCTCTATCATCTTCTATCTGGTAGACTTGGTAAAAGGGCCCCGACTTATTTCCAGAATAAGAGTTCGACCGCGGCTTCCCCCTTTTTTTGGGGGGGATCAAGTTCCTTGCCAACTGCCAGCGTACGAATTTTTTTACTCTTTATATGAGATTAGGAAAAGTTGAAATTAAGAAAATATGTGCTTTTTTATTAATATGGATATTTTAATGAAATAATAGTGTACGTATTAATTTTATATGGTACCACATGACCATGTTAGTGAGGTGTATAAAGTGTATTAAAAAATAAGTAAAATTTCAAGTAATTTGAGATAATTCTAAATTACGTGGGTAATTGGTTAATTATCAGGTAACAAGATATTATCTAATTGATTATTGGATAAAGTTTAAATTCCCCGACAAAGGGATTACGTGGCAACAAGCCACTTTCCAAACAAGTGACTCTTAATCACTTTGGATTATGTGGCAACCTAACATGTATATCACAAATAAGACTAGACACTGCCATTATTTAATGGATACATTATGACATATAACCTTTTGACTACAGCCAAAAAAAGAGACGATAATGGTGAGTAGGTGTATTTGCCTCATGGAAAGGTAAAGGCTCCAAAAGTGAGGCTTTATATTTATCAACTCCAAAACTCTTATCTTTTTTAGGCCCGAAAGTGAAAAAAGAAAAAAAAAGAAAAAAAAAAAAGAGGCGTTCATTTTCCTTTTGTCACTATGTATTCAATTAGCAAAGGAAATACATTTGCTTGAGATTAGAAACGTTTCTGGAGAGATTTGAGCTATAAAGGTAGATTTGAGATTAGAAATGCTCCTTGCATTAGAACAAACCGTGAACATAGATGTGTTTTTCCATATCGGCTTTCTCAAAATTGAGGAGATTGTTCACATATATAAGTACGAAGTTGACAGTAAAGGTATGTTAAAGCTATCCCTTCTTTCTTTTGGCATGATCCAAGTAACGATACGTAAACGTAATGATATTTCATAAGTGATTCTACTTTTAGTAATTAAGGATATCTATATTATTCATTCCCATAAAGTGATATTCAAGAAGACTTTCAATTGCTTATGAATCATAATATATGATGTTTGTTGCCCCATAAGCTTTAGATATAATTATGGAAGAGGGTACATATATGAGACTTGGAATGACGTACAATTAAGGAACATCCAGCGGAGATTATTATATTATTACTCTGTTAAGGATAGGCACCAATCGACCAAAGTTTTGAGTCAGTTGAATATTTAAGTAAAATTCTAAATATTTGTTGATCTTTCAGAATTTTTAATTAATCAAATTAAAAACGGGGAACGTTTACCTAGATAGTTAGATGCGGATAGTTCCCATTCATTTGAAAGTTTGATTTAAAATGAATATACATACATGTGAGGTGAAGGTACCATGTAGCTTATATACCTCTTTAGAAAAAAAAAACATGTGCAACCTTGAGGCCTATGAATAGATGTTTAGAGAGATTAAATGTATATAACTGGTGAGTTTATTCGGAACAATAAAAATATAGTTCTCAGATATAATTAATATTTCTAAGATGTCCATCTCTAGATCATCCCAAGCTTAAGAGGATACGGGTAGATGGTAATGGTTGTGTGTACGGTTAAAATCGGGCTTACCCTTTTTGTATGACTGATCGAGACTGGAGCGCAATTACCCAAGGTTCAGCCTCGTATTATATCGAATTATGTTACAAGGTTGGGTTGCCGATCTCGTGGCCCTGAGACCGATTAATTCTAGTTGTCTATTGAGGTATATGACAAAGATGTTAATGTTCATGATATAGTAATACATGCTTCTTCATGCATATGCATTTACCACCGTGCTACGGGCGGTTGGGCAGTTACATATTTACTATCGCGACCGGTTGGGCAGTTACATATTTACCACCGAGCTACGGCCGGTTGGGCAGTTACATATTTACCACCGAGCTACGGCCGGCTGGGCAGTTACATATTTACCACCGAGCTACGGCCGGTTGGGCAGTTACATATTTACCACCAGTTGGGCAGTTATGTATCATACATTTACCACCGCGTTACGGTCGGTCGGGCAGTTGCCACTGATCAGTTGCACAGTCATGCATCATACGATATGGATAATAGAAATAGTCTCAAAGAGAAGCATTTTATATGTAAGTATAATAGTACGCATGTACGGTGGCACTTCAGAGATTCAGGTTGATTCATATATGTTTTCAATTAATGTTGACTTATTGTTATGTTTCACTTCTGCCTTACATACTCAGTACATTATTCGTACTGACGTACTTTTATTGGGGATGCTGCATTCATGCCTGCAGGAATAGATATCTACATTCAACAAAAGATCGGTAAGACTTCACCTCATTCGGAGTGCAGCCGAATCTATGAGTCATCATGTCAGAGTTTTGCTATAGACTTATGGGTAGGCCGGTACCCTGCCCCATGTGATGTTAAATAATTTTAGAGGCTTTGTAGATAGAGGTTCGTTTCGTACAGTATGTTAGAGGCCTTGACGGCCCATATGTATTCGGTTTTAAGAACGATGTTTCATTGATACAGAGTTGTGGCCCACTTATACTTATACAGTACGAGTGTGGTCATGTTGGCCCATGATAGCTACAAAGGAAAAAAAGAATTATAGAGTGGTTCGCTCGGGCCAGTACGGCACCGGGTGCCAGCCACGCCTCCCCAGGTTCGGGGCATGACAAATAATATCCCGGCAAGGAAATCAACAATATCAACAAACGTCTCGGCAAGGGATTCAGCTATAACCAATCTCGTTTCAACAATCTCTTTACGAAATGGAACTTCAATTTGAGGCAATACTCAACAATAGTCAATAACCAAGAAACTTTCATAAGCTTTGTTCAACATTAATAATCATCAATTTGAGCATGATCGATACATAATAGAGTCACAACAATCATGGTACAAGACTCACGGGCATGTTTTACACCAACGTATAGATACTCGTCACACACCTATACGTCGTACTCGATACAAACACATAGCAAATAGACCACAACTCCTATTCCCTAAAGATAAGGTTAAGCCAAACACTTACCTCAATTCCACGAACAAGATTAAGCCTCTACTACCACTTTACCCATTGGTTCCACTTCCAATTCGCTTGTATCTAGTCACAATGTACTTAATAACGTTAATATATGCTAAATAAACCAATTTTAATGAATGAAAATAGATTTCCCAATGGCTTTCCCAAAAAGACAAAAATCGACCCTGGGCCCGCTTGGTCCAAACCCAAAATTCGGCCAAAAACCCGATTACCCATTCACCCCCGAGCCCGGATATACAATTGGTTTTGGAATCCGACCTCAATTTGAGGTCTAAATCCCAAAATTTCGATCTCCTAAGTTCTACCCAAAATTCCCAATTCCACCATGAAAACCCTAGATTCTAGGATGAAATCTTGTAAAAAGAAGCTAAGGAGTGAAAGAAATGAGTTTAAAATCACTTACTTGTGTTTTGGGGAAGAAAGACTGTTTGAAAAATCGCCTCTTATGTTTTAGGATTTTGAAAAAATGAAAAATGACTGAAAGGTCTCGTTTATATATACCCCTCTCAGATTCTCAACGCTAACCACGGAAAAAGGATCGCTGTCGCGGAGCTCCACCACGGACCGCGAAGTATCGAGCGCGGCCGCAGAAGTTTGGCCTTGCCCACGCTGACCGCGAAAATCCCACCGCGGCAGCGGAGACCCCAGCGCGGTCGCGAAAAGTCACCGCGGACCACAAACCCCAGCTCAGAGACCTGCAACTTCACTAAACTTGCAACAACTATATTTTTTTATAAGTCTAAATTCACTCCGTGGCCTATCCAAAACTCACCCGAGCCCTCGAGGCTCCGAACCAATCATGCACGCAAGTCTAAAAACATCATACGGACTTGCTCGTGCAATCAAATCATTAAAATAACATCAACAACTAAGAATTAAACCTCAAATTCATGAAATCACTCAAGAACATTAAAATTTCTATTTTCTCAACTATGGGTCCGTTTTATACCAAACCACTTCCAATTCTTACCAAATTTTATAGATTCAACTTAATTATTATTTTAAACTTGTACCAGGCTCTAGAACAAAGATACGGGCCCGATACCGTCAAGAAAATGCATCATTTCATTTCAAAAAGCCTTTATATTTTTGAGCAAATTATTTTCTTTGAAAATTCTTTTCTCGGGCTTGGGACCTCAGAATTCGATTCCGGGTATACGGCCAAGTCCCATATTTTACTACGGACCCTACGGGACCGTCGGATCACGGGTCTGGGTCCGTTTACCAAGAATGTTGATCAAAGTCAACTTTAATCAATTTTAAAGGCCAATTTCATTATTTTACTAAAATTTCACATAAAAACTTTCCAGAAATGTGCCCGGACTGCACATGCAAATCGAAGTGAGACAAAAGGAGGTTTTTTAAGGCCCCGGAATGCAGTTTTGACTTCTAAAACAAGAGATGACCTTTAGGGACATCACAAACCTTTGGCCACCAACCTGGCCTTATACCTCTGCACTTCACCAGATGATTTGTATTTGACCTTAAATACCCACTTACACCCTATAGGAACTTTGCTAGAAGGAAGAGGAACAATAGACCAAGTGTTGTTTTCTTCAAGAGCTGAGATTTCTGCTTTCATGGATTCAACCCACTTGGGATACCTACTGGCTTCTAAGAAGGATTTAGGTTCTACAATAGCTGAAAATGCAATAAGAGAATACCTATAGGCAGGGGACAGCCTATCATAGGCTACATAATTTGAAATAAGATATGCTAACTTAGTTGATGGAACCACATAATCAGTTAGCCACACAGGTGGTTTAGTGGTCCTTGATGATTATCTGAGTGCTAAGGAAGGAATAGAAGGTGCACCAGCAGATATAGGTAGAGAGCTTGGTAAAGACGGAATAGGCTGGCCAAGGTCTAATGAAATAGAAGAAGGGGAAGAGGAAGAAGATTCAACTGCATCTGTAGAGTGTTGGCCAGGTGGAATTGCAGGAAGTTGGCTAGGAAAAATTGCAGGATACTTAGCATCAGTAAGAACAACTGTTGGCTGAGTAGGTTGTTCTACTAGCTCTAAGATAGGGAATAAGGAAGAAGCATCAGAAGCCATTTGCTTAAAAGGAAACACTTCTTCTTTGACCACTGTGTCCCTGCTAACAAAGAACCTTTTTGAACACAAATCATAGAGAATATATCCATTTTGAGTTGAGGAATATCCCATGTGTACAGCTGGAATTGCTCTGGGACAAAATTTATCTCCTTTCTTCATGATAGTTGCATAACACAGACTGCCAAATACTTTCAGATGCTACAATGAAGGAACCATTTGAAATAGCTTTTCAAAGGGAGATTTGTCTTGTAGTAGTACAGTAGGCAAACGATTGAGAAGATAAGCTGCTTTAGATACACATTCTCCCTAGAACTTAAGAGGTAGGAAGGCTTGGAACCTGAGTGCTCTAGCCATGTCTAGAATAGACCTGTGTTTTCTCTCAACGATCCCATTTTGTTGTGGGGTACATGTGCAAGAGCTCTGATGTACTATACCTTGAGTCTTTAACAAATATTGCATTTGATCGTTAAAGAATTATGTGCCATTGTCTGTTCTTAGACATTTGAGTTTGTGATCAAACTGTGTTAAGACCATTGCTATAAAGCTTTTGATTACTTCACCTGTATCTGATTTAGACTGCAGTGGAAATAACTAGGTAAACCTGGAGTAATCATCTACTTAGATCAGAAAGTACCTCTTGCCATCATGTGTAGGCACCCTATATGGCCCCCAGACATCACCATGCACAATATCAAAAATATACTTGGAACAAGAAGAACTAGTAGGGAAAGGTAACCTTGATTTCTTAGCTATGGGACACACAGTACAATGGTGTTCCTTCATCTGCATATTATGCAAAGTACCTACAGATCTCAAAACCTTTAAAGGAGCATGTCATAATCTTTGATAACCACAAAGAGGATACATCACAAGTCTTATTACTTGCTAGATTACTACATCTATTGATGTCACCTGGAATGGTATGTACAATTGAGTTTGAGTGAGTGCCTGGATGGTGGACTATAGCTTTGTCTTCTGCCTTGAGAATGTATAGACCCAACTCTTATTTACCAATTCCCAACACCTTCCCACTTAAGAGTTCCAGAAAGATACAGAAATCCGGGTAAAATGCTGCTAGACACTGCAACTCCTTTGTGAGTTTGGACACTGAGAGGAGATTATATTTGAATTTTGGGATGTGGAGGATATTCTGAACCTTCTTATTTTTGAAGAATGAACAAATACCAGTATGAGTAATAGAAACCTGTTTTCCTGTTGGTAAATGAACTTTATTCCTAGCATTTTCTGGTATTTCATCATACTTCTCTAGTAAGTGCATGCTATGAACAATATGATTTGTTGCGCCTGTGTCTATAATCCAGTTAGTATGTATTAGGCTTGTCATACATGCATGTATACTACCTGTTGTTCCTGCAGTGACAGCATTGGCAACGGGTTCAACTTCTTTGTCCTTGTTCAACAAATGCAGAATTTGCTAGTACTGTTCCTAAGTAAAGAAGTGAGCTGGAGATGTTGTTGGTATCTAATGTCCTTGACCCTGGATATCCGAGGTTGAAACACCAGAGCTATTCACACTGTTAGCTTGAGCATTTGGTGTTCCTCCTTTCCTCTTGTTCTTGAAGTCAGAAGGATAACCATGAAGCTTAAAACAGTTCTCTCTCGTGTGACCCTTATATCTGCAGTAGTCACACCAAGCAGTACCTTTACCAAATGAATTCCAAGGCCTATAGCCTCCACTGAAATTGGTGTTAACCTGTCCTCCACCATTATATCCACCTGTAAACCCTCCATTAGGATTATTGTTAGTCTGTCCTTTAGAATATCCCTTATTACTCATAGCAGCTTCATTACCTTCAGCAAATACACCTTTTCCATTAATTCTCTGGCTTTCCACATTGACTATCATAGCATAAGCTTGGTTCAGATTAGGCATGGGTTGAGTCATGAGAACCTGATTCTTGGCATTCTCATAGGACTCATTTAACCCTGTGAGAAATTGATATAAATTCTGTATTTGATAGTGCTCTATATGTTTCCTCGATTCAGCACAACCACAAGTAGGTGAAGGAGTCAAAGTCTCATACTCGTCCCATAATTCTCTCGGTATAGTGTAGTATACAGATACAAAGGATATGTGTCACGACCCGGATTTCCCACCATCGGGAGTCGTGATGGCGCCTACTATCGGAGCTAGGCAAGCCAAGTATTAAAACGTTTTATGATAATATCACAACGAAATAAATAAAACGAGTCATTTAAATAAAAGCGGAAGTCTTAAAAACATAGATAACTGAAAACCAAATGCGAAAGTTTAAATACAACTCTACCCAGATCCGGTGTCACTAACTCACGAACTACTAAAGAGTGCTAAAAATAAGCCTTAATAGAAGTACATCAATGTTTGTCTCGGTACAAGGAAAACAAACTAATAACATGGAAGGGACTCCGACCTGCGGACGTCAGCTAGGCTACCTCGAAAGTCCCTCGACTGAAGTCAGCTCCCGATCAAATCCTACTGCTGAGGCCCAAAAGCTGCTCCAGGATCTGTGCAAAAAGATGCACAGAGTGTAGCATCGGCACAACCGACCCCATGTGCTGGTAAGTGCCTGGCCTAACCCCGGCGAAGTAGTGACGAGGTTAGACAGGACCTACCAAAAACAACCTGTGCAGATATATATGTATATACAAGTACAACGAAATAACAACAGAAAATACCAATTAAGGCGGGGAGGGGACATGCTTAGGGGAAATACAGATGAAAACAATGTATCAGAAGTAAACACGAAACTACATCAGATCTCATAATCTATATAAGTGGTCGGCGTGCCACACGATCCCATTTCATAGTATAACTAGGTGGTCGGCGTGCCACACAATCCCATTTCAGCAAATATAAGTGGTCGGCGTGCCACACGATCCCATTTCATAATATATAAGTGGTCGGCGTGCCACACGATCCCATTTCATAATATATAAGTGGTCGGCGTGCCACACGATCCCATTTTATAATATATAAGTGGTTTCCCGGCAAGGAAGAATACGACTAAGCAGTTAAATCCCGGCAAGGGAGCAACAACAATAACTTACACGTCCCGGCAAAGGAATAATCACATCTCTTTCTCTTACGTTCATTTCTTACTTTTTAATCAAGTCAAAAATCGAGTCAACGCTCCAAAGAGTTTACACATCATATTTCCTTCTCATTCTCTTCATATCATAGAGAAACCATCAATTAATAAGGAAGAGTCACCACAGAATCCCAATTAAGCACAAATAAAGACCCACGGTCATGCTAGACACCGGTGTATAGATACTCCTCACCATGCCTATACACCATACTCAACATTTAGCAATTAGCAAATAATACTCTAATCCTATTCCCTCGAGCCAAAGTTAGATCAAACACTTACCTCGAATGCTCCAAACTCAACTCAAGCCTCTAGTATAGCTTTACCCCTCGAATTCGGCTCCAACTCAGTCAAATCTATGAAATAATGACTTTATAATATCAATAATAGCTAAACAAATCAAACCCAATGCCTAAGTATAGATTTACAACCTTTCTTCTAAAAATTCCAAAATCGACCCCGAGCCCGCTTGGTCAAAACACGAGGTTCGAACCAATTCCGTATCACCCATTCCCCCACGAGCCCGAATATACAATTTGTTTTCAAATTCGACCCTAAAACGAGGTCTAAATCACCATTAATAAAAAAGCCCTAGTTCTACCCAAATCCCTAATTTTATACCTTTAATTCCATATTTTAGGCATAGAAATCTAGTGGGTGTTGATGAAAGTGGAAGAAAATAAGTTAAAGATTACTTACCCAGGAAGTTTTGTTGAAGAAATGCTTTAATAATCGCCTAAGAGCTTTGGAGAAGAAGAAGTTGTGAAAAATAATGAGAATCCAGTAATGCATTCTGTTTTTAGAACTTAAAATAACTGGGCGAATATTTACTCTATGTGATCGCGGAAAAATCAATGCGATCCCATTGAACAAATTGATGACTACCAAAATTAACTCTATGCGATTGCGAAAGAATCAATGCGATTTCATAGAACAAATTGTGACCTCCCAAAATTTACTCTATGCGATCGCGGAAGAATCAATGCGATCGCATAGAACAAATTGATAACTACAAAAATTAACTCTATGCGATCGCGGAAGAATCAATGGATCGCATAGAACAAATTGATGACTACCAAAATTTACTCTACGCGATCGCGGAAGAATCAATGCGATCGCATATTACAAATTGATGACTACCAAAATTAACTCTATGCGATCGCGGAAGAATCAATGCGATCGCATATAACAAATTGATGACTACCAAAATTAACTCTATGCGATCGCGGACATTCCTATGCGATCTCATAGAACAAAAACCTGGACACCAGCAACCAGCAAAAACACCAGATTTTCTAAGTCCAAAAACACTCCGACGCCTATCCGAAACTCACCCGATCCCTCGGGGCTCCAAATCAAACATACATACTAGCTCAAAAACATCATACGGACTTGTTCGTGAGATCAAATCGCCAAAATAACATCATGAACATCGAATTAAACCTCAAAATCAAAGAATTTTTTCAAACTTCTTAAAACATCAATTTTTGCAATTCAAGTCCGAATCACGTCAAATGACATCCGTTTTTCACCAAATTTCACAGAAACATCTTATATCATATATAAGACATGTACCAGGCGCCGGAACCAAAATACAGGCCCGATACTAACATGTTCTAATCAAATTTCATATCCAATTTTCTTAAACATTTATAGGAAACAATTTTTCTAAAAAATTCATTTCTCGGGCTCGGGACCTCGAAATTCGATTTCGGGCATACGCCCAGGTCCCATATTTTCCTAGGGACCCTTCGGGACCATCAAATCACGGGTGCGGGTCCGTTTGCCCAAAATGTTGATCAAAGTCAAATTTATTCATTTTAACATCAAAACATAGGATTTTTCACAGAATTTCATATTTAAGCTTTTCGGCTACGCGCCGGACTCCGCACGCAAATCGAGGCAACTCTAAATGAGGTTTTCAAGGCCTCGGGGACACAGAATTCAATTATAAACAGGTGATGACCCTTTGGGTCGTCACATTCTCCACCTTTAAAACAATCGTTCGTCCTCGAACGGACAGAAGAAGGATGTACCTGAGTCGGGGAAAAGATGTGGATAACGGCTCCGCATATCGGACTCGGACTCTCAGGTCGATGCCTCAGGAGGCTGACCTTGCCACTGAACACGAACAGAAGGGAAACTTTTGGACCTCAACTGACGAACCTGCCGGTCTAGAATAGCTACCGGCTCCTCCTCATAAGACAAGCCCTTGTCCAACTAGACAGTGCTGAAATCTAACACCTGGGCTGGATCGCCGTGATACCTCCGAAGCATGGACACATGGAACACTGGATGCACGGCTGACAAGCTCGGCAGCAAAGCAAGTCTATAAACCACCTCTCCCACTCGATCAAGAATCTCAAACGGACCAATGAACCTAGGGCTAAGCTTGCCCTTCTTCCCAAACCTTATCATGCCCTTCATAGGCGACACTCGGAGCAATACCCGCTCACCAACCATAAAGGCCACATCTTGAACCTTGCGGTCTGCATAGCTCTTTTGCCTGGACTGAGCTGAACGAAGCCTATCCTGAATGATCCTGACCTTGTCCAAGGCCTCCTGAACCAAATCTGTACCCAACAACCGAGCCTCTCCCGGCTCAAACCATCCAACCGGAGACCGACACCGCCTACCATATAAAGCCTCATAAGGAGCCATCTGGATACTCGACTGGTAGCTGTTGTCGTAGGCATACTCCGCCAAAGGCAAAAGCTGATCCCACGAACCTCCAAAGTCAAAGACACAAGCTCGGAGCATATCCTCCAAAATTTGAATAGCCCGCTCGGACTGTCCATCCGTCTGGGGATGAAATGCTGTGCTCAACCCAACTCGCGTGCCCAACTCTCGCTGAACTGCTCTCCAGAAGCGCGAGGTAAACTGCGTGCTCCGGTCCGAAATGATAGATACGTGCACACCATGAAGACGAACAATCCCCCAAATGTAGATCTCAGCTAACCTCTCGGATGAATAGGAGACTGCCACAGGAATGAAATGCGCTGACTTCCTACTCAAAGCATCGGCCACCACATTGGCCATTCCCGGATGATTTAAAATGGTGATATCATAATCCTTCAGCAACTCCAACCACCTCCTCTGCCTTAAATTCAACTCCTTTTGCTTGAACAAATACTGAAGACTCTTGTGATCCGTGAACACCTCACATGCCATGCCATACAGATAATGCCTCCAAATCTTCAATGCGTGAACTATGGCTGCCAACTCCTAATCATGAACCACGGATAGTTCTTCTCATGAATCTTCAACTACCGCGAAGCATAGGCAATAGCCTTGCCATCCTGCATCAACACGGCACCAAGCCCAACATGGGAAGCATCACAATAGACTGTATAAGGCCTTGAACCTATGGGCAAAACCAACACCGGTGCCCAGTTCAGATGGTCGGATGAGTGTGAGGCGATCAGAGCTAGGCAAGCCAAGTATTAAAACATTTTTTGATAACATCACACCGATATAAATAAAACGAGTCATTTAAATAAAAGCGGAAGTCTTAAAAACATAGATAACTGAAAACCAAATGCGGAAGTTTAAATATAACTCTACCCAGATCCAGTGTCACTACTTCACGAACTACTAAAGAGTGCTAAAAACAAGTCTGAATAGAAGTACATCAATGTTTGTCTCGGTACAAGGAAAACAAACTAATAACATGGAAGGGACTCCGGCCTGCGGACGTCAGCTAGGCTACCTCGAAAGTCCCTCGACTGAAGTCAGCTCCCGATCAAATCCTACTGCTGAGGCCCAAAAGCTGCTCCAGGATCTGTGCAAAAAGATGCACAGAGTGTAGCATCAGCACAACCGACCCCATGTGCTGGTAAGTGCCTGGCCTAACCCCGGCGAAGTAGTGACAAGGCTAGATAGGACCTACCAAAAACAACATGTGCAGATATATATGTATATACAAGTGCAACAAAATAACAACAAAAAACACCAATTAAGACAGGGAGGGGACATGCTTAGGGGAAATACAGATGAGAACAACTTATCAGAAGTAAACACGAAACTACATCAGATCTCGTAATCTATATAAGTGGTCGGCGTGCCACACGATCCTGTCACGACCCTAGTTCACCAATTGTGAACACGTCATGACGGCACCTAGTCTTCACGACTAGGTAAGCCTAACACATTGCGGAAGTAACAACATTTGTGAAATTTACATTCGAAGCTAAATAACATGAGCAATGTATACAGTTGCCGCCTGGCACATACACTTTAATACACAATACTGAAATAACCTCCAAGACCCGGAAACTCACGGGCAACACAGGCTATAAGAAATCTTACGCTGCTCTAGTCACCAGAATAGTCTAATACAAAGAGGGATCGAAATAACATCTAACAACTATGGATAAAATGAGAAGGAGACTTTGCGGATCTGCGGACGTAGCAGATGTATACCTCAAGTCCCCAATACGCTCCCTGACAGCTACTGGCGGTACGCCTGCTCAGAAACACCTGGAACTGCACATGAAAAACATGCGCAGAAGAGGCGTGAGTACACCATAGCGGTACTCAGTAAGTGCCAAGCCTAACCTCGGTCGGGTAGCGACGAGGAAAAGGTCAGGGCCCTACTGAGACAGAAACAATAAAATAGCGAGATATTAACAGTATCGAAATCTGAAGAAAACTAATGAACACAGCGATGTGATAAGACAGATCAATGAAATATAGAACTGCAAGACAAAACAGGAACACAGAGTAAATACAGCAAAATTACAAGAATACCGACGGGGGGTCTCCCAGGATACCGTCCGGTAGCCCTTTTTTCAACTGTCCAATGGAACTTCCGGGATACCGTCCCGTAGTCCAAATCTCATATCGATATCAAAAGATCTCCCGGGATACCGTCCCGTAATCCAATCATCAGTGTGCAGGGGGATCTCCCGGGATACCGTCCCGTAGTCCCAAAATAAAAGTACAGGGGGATCTCCCGAGATACCGTCCCGTAGTCCCAAAATAAAAGTACAGGGGGATCTCCCGGGATACCGTCCCGTAGTCCCAAAATAAAAGTACAGGGGGATCTCCCGTGAATCAAACCCGTAGTCCCAAAGTAAACAATCAAGGGGGAACTCCCGGAATCTGCATCCGTAGTCCCAATATAAATGTGCAATCCAACATCAACGAATTATTCAGAAATTTAAGTACAACAATACAAGGCATCAAATAATACTGGCCTAACATGCTCCACGTAATCACAGTTAAGACAATTTAAACAAATAGGCAGCTTGGATCAATTAAACATGCTCTTCTACGCTAGCACAGGCTATAAAAGCAAGTAAAGTAAGGCAAATATGAAAGAGAATCCAATCAAGTATTTAAGTAAAAATTTGGGTTTCAACAATTTGCTCAAGTACGCGCTCGTCACCTCACGTACAAGGCATTCAATTACCAATTATCACATCCTAAGGGACGAAGTCCCCCACACAAGTTTAGGCAAGCCACTTACCTCGAACCGGTGCGAAGTCAACTAGGGACGATGCCCTTGCCACGAGTATCCGACTCCAAATGGCCCAAATCTATTCAATTAAATTATAAATCGTAAATAATATTGCAAACAACTGATTCCACTATTGAAATTAAAGCTAAGGCGCGAAAATAGGTGAAATGACCAAAATGCCCCTCAGGCCAACGTCTCAG
This sequence comes from Nicotiana attenuata, assembly GCF_001879085.1. Lineage (NCBI taxonomy): Eukaryota > Viridiplantae > Streptophyta > Magnoliopsida > Solanales > Solanaceae > Nicotiana > Nicotiana attenuata. The sequence continues at coordinate 85,456 of NW_017671071.1, read as the reverse complement.
ATCCGAATAGTTTTCACATTTTTAGAAACCTCGTACTTTCACGAGTCTAACCATATAAAAATCTCAGAAATCGGAGGTCAAATGCTCCCTCAAAACCCAATAGTTTAGTCAATGAACTTTCCCCCAAATTCTTCCATTTTTGCTCCTTAATTCGAATTTAAAAGGTGGATTTAACTACTAAATGATAGAATATAATTAGAAGGGATCATAGAAATGTTACCCAATAATCTCCTCTCAGAATCGCCCTTTCCCGAGCTCAAAATTGATTTTCAAACTTATGAAATTAAACCCTCGAAATTTCCTATTTCTGCCCAGACATTTCTGCTTCTGCGGACAAGGGACCGCTTCTGCGGTCCCGCTTAAGCGGCAAAATAACCGCTTCTGCGGTTTCTCATTAAAGGGGGAAATTCCGCTTTTGCGGACACATGACCGCTCCAGCGGTTCCGCTTCTGCGGTCTCTGAGGGGAAGCCAAAAATCGCTTCTGCAATGAGGAAGCCGCTTCTGCGGTTCCCAAACCGCAGAAGCGAAAATACCAGAAGGGAAACATACCAGCTGCAACAACTTAGAAAATTTCCCCGTTAACCACCCGAAATCATCCCGAGGCCCCCCGGGCCTCAACCAAAAGCACCAATACCACCTAATACCTTATTCGAACTTGCACCAATCCTCAAAACACCTCAAACAACACCGGAAACCCGATTAAATCAAGGATTCAAGCCTAAGAACTTCAAATTCTAACCAAATACGCTTTCGATCAAAAACCTAACCAAACCTCGTCCGAATGACCTGAAATTTTGCACACACATCCCAAATGACATGACGGAGCTACAGCAACTTCCAGAATTCAAATCCAACCCTCGGATCAAAAACTCACTATCGGACCGGAAACTTCAAAAATCCAAACTTCGGCATTTCAAGCCTAAATGAGCTACGGACCTCCAAATAACATTCCGAACACGCTCCCAACCCCGAAATCACCTAACAGAGCTAACGGAACCATCAGATTTCTATTCCGAAGTCGTCTTCACACTGTTCCGAATACGGACCATTTTTCAACTCTTAAACTCTCATTTACCCAAAACACTCCGAATCCTAATACCGAACGTCCCGGCAAACCAAAATAGCAGAAATGAACTTAGGGAAAGCAGTTAATGGGGAATCGGGGCGTAAATTCCAAAAACGACCGGCCGAGTCGTTACAGATCCCATATCATAATATATAAGTGGTCGGCATGCCACACGATCCCATTTCATAATATATAAGTGGTCGGCGTGCCACACGATCCCATTTCATGATATATAAGTGGTCGGCGTGCCACGCGATCCCATTTCATAATATATAAGTGGTCGGCGTGCCACACTATCCCATTTCATAATAAATAAGTGGTTTCCTGGCAAGGGAGAATACGACTAAGCAGTTAAATCCCGGCAAGGGAGCAACAACAATAACTTACACGTCCCGGCAAGGGAATAATCACATTCTTTTCTCTTACTGTTCATTTCTTACTTTTTAATCAAGTCAAAAATCGAGCCAACGCTCCAAAGGGTTTACACATCATATTTCCTTCTCATTCTCTTCATATCATATAGAAACCATCAATTAACAAGCAAGAGTCACCACAGAATCCCAATTAAGCACAAATAAAGACCCACGGTCATGCTGAGACACCGGGTGTATAATACTCCTCACCATGCCTATACACCATACTCAACATTTAGCAATTAGCAAATAATACTCTAATCCTATTCCCTCGAGCCAAAGTTAGATCAAACACTTACCTCGAATGCTCCAAACTCAACTCAAGCCTCTAGTATCGCTTTACCCTCGAATTCGGCTCCAACTCAGTCAAATCTATGAAATAATGACTTATATAATATCAATAATAGCTAAACAAATCAAACCCAATGCCTAAATATAAATTTACAACCTTTCTTCCAAAAATTCAAAATCGACCCCAGGCCCGCTTGGTCAAAACACGAGGTTCGAACCAATTTTCCGTATCACCCATTCCCCCACGAGCCGAATATACAATTTGTTTTCAAATTCGACCCAAAACGAGGTCTAAATCACCATTAATAAAAAAAGCCCTAGTTCTACCCAATCCCTAATTTTATAACCTTAATTCCATATTTAGCATAGAAATCTAGTGGGTGTTGATAAAAGTGGAAGAAAATAAGTTAAAGATTACTTACCCAAGAAGTTTGGTGAAGAAATGCTTTAATAATCGCCTAAGAGCTTTGGAGAAGAAGAAGTTGTGAAAAATAATGAGAATCCCATAATGCATTCTGTTTTTAGAACTTAAAATAACTGGGCGAATTTTTACTCTATGTGATCGCGGAAAAATCAATGCGATCGCATAGAACAAATTGATGACTACCAAAATTAACTCTATGCGATCGCCAAAGAATCAATGCGATTGCATAGAACAAATTGTGACCTCCCAAAATTTACTCTATGCGATCGCGGAAGAATCAATGCGATCGCATAGAACAAATTGATAACTACAAAAATTAACTCTACGCGATCGCGGAAGAATCAATGCGATCGCATATAACAAATTGATTACTACCAAAATTAACTCTATGCGATCGCGGAAGAATCAATGCGATCGCATATAACAAATTGATGACTACCAAAATTAACTCTATGCGATCGTGGACATTCCTATGCGATCTCATAGAACAAAAACCTGGACACCAGCAACCAGCAAAAATACCAGATTTTCTAAGTCCAAAAACACTCCGATGCCTATCCGAAACTCACCCGATCCCTCGGGGCTCCAAATCAAACATACATACTAGCTCAAAAACATCATACGGACTTGTTCGCGCGATCAAATCGCCAAAATAACATCATGAACATCGAATTAAACCTCAAAATCAAAGAATTTTTTCAAACTTCTTAAAACATCAATTTTTGCAATTCAAGTCCGAATCACGTCAAATGACATCCGTTTTTCACCAAATTTCACAGAAACATCTTATATCATATATAAGACATGTTCCAGGCGCCGGAACCAAAATACGGGCCCGATACTAACATGTTCTAATCAAATTTCATATCCAATTTTATTAAACATTTCCAGAAAACAATTTTTCTAAAAAAATTCATTTCTCGGGCTCGGGACCTCGAAATTCGATTTCGGGCATACGCCCAGGTCCCATATTTTCCCACGAACCCTCCGGGACCGTCAAATCACGGGTGCGGGTCCGTTTGCCCAAAATGTTGATCAAAGTCAAATTTATTCATTTTAACATCAAAACTTAGCATTTTTCGCAGAATTTCATATTTAAGCTTTTCGGCTAGGCGCCCGGACTGCGCACGCAAATCGAGGCAACTCTAAATGGGGTTTTCAAGGCCTCGGGAACACAGAATTCAATTATAAACAGGTGATGACCCTTTGGGTCGTCACAATATGCCTTGAGTTAATGTGGCAATTTCCTTGTGCAAATAGCAAGCCCTAGATGCATTATCCTTATCAAATCTTTCCTTGAGGTCTTCCCACACTGTGGGCATCGGAAGCATAGATCACTGAACTAATTAGGCTTGAGTATCAGATGGATGAATGTAGAGAGGATGGTTGTGATCGACCAGTTCTGCAGGGGTTGACGCAGTAACAGGAGAGCCATCTACATCTTCATTGATCGACATTGTCACAGCAGCGAGATCTTCACCAGAAAATCTAAAATTACTTACTCTTAGACACAATTTGACCTTGTTTCAACCAGAAAATCAGAATTCCCAAATCCTAGATTGAGCTGAGAGATTTCTGTATTGAAAATGGCTCGATCAAATTGATGAGCAGGTGATTTGATATAGCTGAGGAATCTAAGTTTTCTCACGGTTGAGCTTAAGGAAATCGAGCACCGGGCTCTGATACCATGTTAAGAAGCTCAGCTGTGGCAGATGAAAATTCTAGAAGAAGGAAAAGAGATAAAGAAGAAAGCTCTTTTATTTCACAACTGAGAAGAAAGGAAATGATAGTTGTGTACAGTATAACTAACCGACTACACTATTTATACTAACACTAACTAACAGCTAAGACTAGTTACAACTAATTACACTTAATTCTTAAATAGGTGGGTCCCACTATACTCAACAATTAACTCTTTTTTTTTCCTCCTGAGTTTCCCTTGGAGAATCTATTACATTTCTAATAAACAAATTAAAGACATAGCAAGGTTTATATGGTCAATTTTATTTAGTAATGTTAAAAGAAAGATTCCTTAGTATATATAAAAATAGCCAAAAAATTTATAATTAAAGTGGACCGGGAGGAGTAATTCAATAAAAATAGTTATAAACCGAAAAAAAAAAATCTCTAGGGAGAATCAAAGGTTTGAACGAAATCAAGCCGCTAATGATTTTTAAAGATTTGCATGCTTTTACTACCTTTTAGAGTATTTCTGTTTTGGCACATTCTTCGGAGAGAGGTGCACGTTCATCTATTCATATACTCTTATGTATTTCCATTGTTAGGCTAAAATTTGTGTAATAGAATAGTCTTACCAAATATTGTGGTGTGGGCGTGGAAATTAATGAAACTAGGAGAGAGTCTACAAAAGCATATTGCAAGTTCATGCACAATTATATGTAAGTATGTATTACTCATAATACGTGAAGTGACATTTTTGTTATATCACAACGTCTCTAAATGCTACTCTCTCCACTCCAAAATAAGTGTCCATTTATATAGCGAAAAACAAATTCAATTTGTTTTTTCAAAATTATCTTTATGTATGTATCCCTAAAAAGTCTTTTACTCCTCACATTAACTATGCTGCAACATTTAATTAAGGATAGTTTAGTCATACTAACTACTTTTGTCTAGAATTTTGTATTTCCTTGATGGGTGTGGCAAAAGCAAATTGGTCACTGATCGTGAACCGGAGGAAGTATTATTTTAGGAAACAAAAGTAGGAGACAATTGAATGAGGTTATGTTGAGCAGCTGAAATTATAAAGTTATTGTTTGGGATCCAATTTTATTTGAACAGAATTTAGTGACAGCTACTACCCCCCCCCCCCCAACCCCACCACCACACACACAAAAAAAAATGATCTTCAAAAATTAAAAAAAATTATTTATTTAAAAGTTTGTTTGACCCCATCTGAAGTTGGCGTTTTACAACTTACGCCCAGTTCTCAAGAAATAACAATTAACTTCGTGTACTTTTTGAAAATTTAAGGGGCTTTGAATTATTTACGGTCGTTTGATTTGTGAACAATTATAACATCGAATTTATAAGAGGATTAACTAATCATGAGATTATTTTATGAATATATTTTTATTTGTAGATAGTCCCTTGGACTGAAAATGTGATATATGGAGTATGTGTTTGATTTAATACTAGATAAACTTGGATAAATTTTTATTTTTAATTTTAACTTTGATTTTCTTAAAAAACTTGGGGAGAAGGATATCTTTGTAATTTTTGTTGTTTTATCCGATCGTGGACTAATAATCTTGGGATTTTTATCCCATATGCATACAATTGCGGCATAAATAATTTCAGAATTGCTTATACCAAAAAATAAACTTCAACCAAATACGAAATAAAGTAATCTCATATTTTATCACGAGATTATTATACTTAATCCATATAACCAGTACTTTTTCTATAAGGAAATTCTTTATTAGGAGGAGCTGAATATTAATTAGACTGAACTCATATTGTTAATTATATCCTTTGGTCCAACTACAGTGGAAAAAAGAAAAATATAACTTATTTCAAAACATATTTATACCATTTAGTCCCTCATACTAAAACGTGCATAAAAAAAATCGATCGATATTATCTTTGGAATTAATTTAAATAAAGACATTAGATCCTTTTTGGTTTTAATATGCCATGATAATTTTACACGGAAAACAAAATCGATAGAAAATAAAAGAGAAAGCAAAAGAAGAAAGAAAAAAAGGAAGTAAATAAACGTGGATATGGAAAGTTAAAGATGTCGAAGAGTATGCCGTTGAACAAAGGAACATTTCTTTGCGTATGTCTCAAGGAATGTGGTACAAAGCCCTCAATTTATTTGTTTTTTTCTCCCTTTTTTGAATAAAGTATCAGTGTTTACTTTGCCTGAAAAAAGATATAATTTATATTGCAAAATAAAGCAGTATGGTTAATTTATGGTACTAAGTTATTCAGTTGTCGTGGCACACTAAATTAAGTACGTATGCCATTAAAAATCATGGCAAATTGGGCAACGATATATGTGAAAGCACTTGATCTCTTTTTTTTTTTTTTTGGTCAAAATAAATTTTATTTAACCAAGAAACAATTATACAGTGCCTCTAATTCTTTAGGACTCAAGAGTTAGACTCATTACATCAATATAACTATTTTAACTACTTTTGACTCATTCAGCATACAATAGCAACCAAATACAGACTCCTATGGGAAACTATTCAGCTGCTCAAGTCTCTTCTTCCACTTCGCATTTTGCTGTCCTTTTATATGAACTTGGAGGACAATGTCTCTAACCTTTCGCTCTGCTTCCTTCTCCTTCCCTTGAAATCTTCTCATATTCCTTTCTGTCCATACTTGATACATTACTGCTGCAAACAAGAAGACCAGCATGTTGTTTTGGGCTCGACCACTTCTTGCTCTTTTACTCATCCAGGTAACATCTTCAAGCCATGTGCCTATCTGGTGATTTTCTCCCATCCAAACCAGCAGCTTGCTCCAAATATACTTTGTATATTGACATTCAAAGTATATGTGTTCCATATTTTCAGTCTGTCTTCTCTTACATAATACACAATCTTGATCAACTTGAATCCCCCATTTTGCAAGTCGATCCACAGTAGTGAGTCCGTGGTTTAAGGCTAACCACAGGATAAAGTTGTGCCTAGGAATACCATTTCCCAGTGTCAATGCTTTCCATTCAACCTTAGGGTACTTAGGTCGTGATAGAGTATACATCTTGTGAATACTGAATTTGCCTTTCACACAGAATTTATCTATGTTTGCAATTGTTTCTATCTTCTTGTATTAATCCCTAATATCAAAGATCTTCTTGACTAACCAACTAGCTTGCCTTGGTGTCTGCATCTCCGTAAAGTCTTCCTTCTTTATGTACATAGCATGTATCCATTTGATTCAAAGTGCATCCTTTTTCATGTGTATTGCCCACATCATTTTGCATATAGCAGCCTTGTTCCATCATTCAAAACTAATTACATTTAATCCCCCTGCAGATGTAGGCATACATACTCTCTCCCATCCAATTAGAGCTCTTTTTGAGGGGTTGTAGTTGCCTGTCCATAGAAAGATTCGACATACAGCATTGACTAACTGTATAATCTTCTTTGGAATAATGAATACCTGTCCCCAGTATGTTTGCATTTCAAAAAGTATACTTTTTATCAGCTGCACTCTACCACTGTATGATAGCAACTTTGAAGTCCAGCACTTTATTCTATTTGTGATCTTTTCCACCAGAGGTAAACACTGATGTATTGACAGTTTCCTGGAAGACAGAGGTACCCCCAAGTACTTAAAGGGCAGATTCTCCATTTTAAACTGAAATTCTGAGCATATCATTTCCTTGAAGTCCAGGCTCACTCCAGCCATATATATAGAACTTTTCTCTAGGTTGGCCTTAAGACCTGTCACCTTAGAGAAATGGTTGAATTTTTCTAGTAGTAGTTGGATTGAAATCTTGTCAGCTCTGCAACACATTATAAGGTCATCTGCAAAACATATATGAGTGAGATTAAGCCTTGCACACCTTGGGTGAAAATTGAAGTCTGGAACATCTTTGAGAGTCTTCAAGGTTCTGCTGAGATACTCCATTACTAGGACAAAGAGGTATGGGGACATAGGATCCCCTTGCCTCAATCCCTTTTCTGCTTTAAATCTTTTAGTCAAACCTCCATTAATCAGAATAGAGTAACTAGCATTTGTTACACATTCCATGATTAATTGAACTATCTTGCTAGGGAACCCATACTCTAGTAGCACCATCTGTAAGAAAGGCCATTCAACAGAATCATAAGCTTTCCTTATATCTACTTTAATAATGCACCTTGGGGACACTCCTTTTTTGTTGTATCCTTTCACCAGTTCATGAGCAATGATCACATTATCCAGTATGCTTCTTCCCCCAATAAATGCTGATTGAGCTGGTCCAACTATATGATCCACCACTGACTTTAGTCTTGTTGTGAGAATCCTAGCTATGAGTTTATACACAGTAGTACAGCAAGCTATAGGCCTAAACTCTTTTACATAGGTTGGACTAGCTACCTTTGGCACCAATGTGAGTGTAGCACTACATATTTCCCTCAGTAATTTCCCTGTGTTGAAGAACTCTATCACTGCCTTGATCACCTCTGCACCAACTATATGCCAGTACTCTCTGAAGAATTCCACTGGGAAGCCATCAATACCAGGTGCCTTGTCTCTAGGCAGTTCTTTCAACCCCTGAAGTATCTCTGCCTCTGTTACTGCTTTAATCAATTCCAGCTGATGTTCCCTCTCCAAGCACGGACCATTTCTAGCTATATTCACATCAAGGCAAGGTAGTTCAGCTGCCTTTGTTCCCAGTAACTTCTCAAAGAAACTAGTGAATTCTTTCTCTACCAGTACAGGATCAGTCAACTTCAGCCCATCTTCTTTGTAAATGGTTGATATTCTGTTTTTAGCCTGTCTTGCTTTCAAGTGTCCATGAAAGAATTTTGTATTTGAATCACCTGCTGTGGTCCATATTGCCCTTGAATTCTGTCTATACACTTTTTCCTGCACATTTTGCCATTTCTCCAACTGTAACAGAACTTCTTTTTCTGCTCTTATCAAGGATTCATTGAATAAATCCTTATCTAGCTTCTGTTGGATATCTGATAGTCTTTCCTCCAATTTATTCACCTTGTCACCTACAGAGTTATATGTTTTGTTCAGTTCTTTCACCTTGTTTCTCAGCATTTTCAATTTTCTCCAGATTGAATACATTGTGTATCCATCTACCCTGTGACCCCACACTATCTGCACTGTCTTCTGAAACTCTTCCTCCTGTAGGATTACATTTAGCAATCTGAATGGTTTTGGTAGGTGGTTCCTTGTTGCATCAGTGCATAGAACTATGGGAGAGTGGTCTGAAACCACATAATTATCATATACTGCCTCAATATATCCATATTGCAGGAACCAAGAGTAGTTCCCTAGTGCCCAGTCAATGTTGCTATATATTCTATCATTAGCCTCTCTCTTATTACACCAAGACCACTGACACCCTTTCCTGTTTAACAGCCCCAACCCTATATCAGTGACACATTCTTGGAAATCAATCACCTCATTCAAATGGACAGGAGCACCATTCGGTCTATCACTTGTAGATAGCATAATGTTAAAATCTCCCAGTATCACCCAAACTTCCACCATATTATTACTAATATGCTTTAGCTGAGACCAAACTTCTTTCCTTTCATTTATTGTATTGAGTCCATACACAAAGGTAATCCAACACTTGAATGTTGAATTTCTATCTTTCAGCTCACAGTGTGCAATTTGAGCCCCAGCTTGCACAATATTCACTTTCACCTGTTGATTCTTCCACAAGATCCATATTCTCCCATTAGGAGCATAAGAATAGTTAGTATAAACTTCCCATTCACTTCCCATCTTATTTTTTACCTTTTTCTCATTCCATTGCTTTACTCTAGTTTCAAGACACCCATTATTGTAACTTTATTCTTAAGCAGATAAGATTTTAACTCTTTCTGCTTATAGGGCTTATTCAGCCCTCTTATATTCCATGCACAGATGATCATGGGGGTTGAACTACAGGTACTCTTACCCCATTTGATGATGAGCTAGCATCCTCCTTTTCCTGAATCCTTAATGCAGTGAATCTGTTCTGTTGTAGTCTAATTTGTATTGCTTCCTCCATTGCATTCTTTCTCACTGTGTTCCTCTCTTTTTGCACCTGCTTTCCTTTTGATTTTGCTATCTGAAAATCAGCCTCCTGTCTTTGTTCATCTTCATTATTTGAATTCACATTGTTTTCCTCAGCAGTGGTCTCCTTGTTCTGTGTTTCCTCTCTAGCTTTGGCAATCCATTTTGTAATAACTTTCTTCCCTTGTTTCTTTCCTTCCTGCAGTCCCTTTCCTTCCTTTTTTTCTCCTTTCTGATTTTTGCATTCTCCTGTGTTATGTCCTACACTGAGGCAATCCTGGCAAAAGGATGGATGCCAGTCATACTTCAGTTGTTGTTGTCTCAATTCTCCATTTGGGGTCTCAATCAATACATCCTCAGGCAATGCTTGGGATATGTCCATTTCTATCAACATTCGAGCATATGAAATTCGAGCTTCCTGTGCTGTTAGCTTATCTGTGCATATTGGTTTTCCTATTGAACTTGCAATTATTCCCAAATTTTCTCCTGTCCAATACTGTATACAGTAGCCCAGGAAACGTTACCCACACTGGTACATTTGTCATCAATTCCTTACTCATTTGAAATCAGCCTCCCAATTTTTCAGAATTATAGGCCTGTTATTAAATGTATAAGGTCCATTTTGCATAACCAGGTCTCTGTCTTCATCACAATCGAACTTAAAAACGAAGTAGCCCTCTTCATGCAATAGGACTTGAGGAGTTGATACAAATTGCCATACACCATACACAAAATTGAGCATCTCCTTAAATTGAGGTGTTCCTCTAATACATACCCAATCAAGCTGGTTTGCCATTTCCTCGTTTGTTCCTCTACCTCTATCATGTTCAATCGTACAATTTTCCTCCCATCCTTAACAGTAGGAGGATAGTAATTCAATTTCAATCCTTGCTGAATTGATCTATTACCTTGTATCACCGCTGATAGGGTTGGTTTTGTATTCTCAAGTCCAGTCGAGAATGTCAGTTTCCTAGCTGCCATCGCCATTTCTGTTTCATTTTCTGCTAGATCTGTCGGAGTTATTGCAATTGAAGCAACTGTTGGAGCTTGGATTATTGTTTTCTCCACAGATTCCTTCTGCTCATGTCCATGCATAATCGTTGGTGCACTCCCCATACCTTTCATCCGATGGAACAGTTGCGCTGGTTCTAAATTCTGTTGAATTCCTGTTTCTGGTGTGACTATCCTCTGATCTTCCTCATCTAGTTTCTCTGATTGCTCTGTGTTTGTTGCCTTTGCTGTATTCTTCTTCCTCTGCCTCGCCATTGCTGACCGTGCAGTTTAGCAATCCTTGCTTAAACTGCGCCGAGACCTTTTAGTGCAACGTCGTTTTCTCTAGTATTTGACTTTTGTGCACTTGATCTCTTTCTAATACTGATATATACAATATTAAATATTTACCATATGCACTGAGATTGTATTTCATGATTGCCCACGCAATTCATTCCGACAAACATTGCAAAAAGGAACTCAAAATTAAGCACTTAGCACAAAATAATAACCATTTTTGACTTTGTACTACCTTTAATAAAAAAATAAATAAGTATGTATTTTACAATTTTACTCATAATAATGATAGCATTTCAAAAAGTATTGAAAAATATTTTCGGATAATGATATGGGGTAAATATTAAGAAAAGTTTGTCTTTATCTTGATTTGATAAAATGGACATGTAAAAGTAAAAATATATTTTTAATATAATAAACAAATAAAAATGAACGGAGAGAGTACTATATTAGAAACCTACACATACTTAGGAGACTTTCACTTTTTGTGGCTATTTTGTGATTATTTGAATATATATTTGTTTTTTCTTTTGTCAGCTATTCAACTTTCCCAAAACTAACTCTTCTAAAAATAAATACAGAAATGCACATTATTTCCGAAAGTCACCCAAAAAATTTGGGGTATAAAGATATATAAGAAACTACTAGTCTTATGATACGTGCTTTGCGCGTATACACTATATTAATAAGAAAAAAATTTAAAATACTATATAAATAATATATTAAAATATTATATTTGTGTGATAAAATAAAAGTTAAATTTTCCTAAAATGATAAATCTGCATACAAGATCAGTCAATATATTCATCTAAAAAATTATTTTATTTTTGTAATTCAATCACTTTAAATTCAAAAGTTATCATACTTCTTTTTCTACCACATGTAATCCTCAAAAACTTAAGAATGTTTTTGATTTTTTTTTGAAAAGTTATTCCCTAGTTCAATTTAGAAGATTCAAACAGGAGTAACAAATTCATAGAAAATAACATATTTTTTCAAAAATAAAATGCAATTTATTTACTTTTTTAATTAATAATAAATACTATTATATGAATTATTCCAATAGATTAGAAAAAGGAATAAATTATTGTAGCTCATTGTATAATCAAATTACATAAATTATAAAAAAAGGTGTTCTGAAAAAGAAAAAGAAAATAAATAATACTAAACCTAAAACATTTTAAGAGGAAAAAAAAATGGGAGCTCGTCAAGCACTCTTGAACAAAAAAATTATAACAAAAAGATAATTATATGATTTTCCATATCAAAGTCCTAAATAATATAGAGGCTATTAATTAAATGTTTGTCCCTAAATATTAGAAAATAATTAATGACTATTCCTATATATTAGGAAAATAATTAAAATTATTACTCTGTCCAATATAAATATATTCTTAAATGGTAATAAGGGCGAAAGGCATTCGCTAAGGGCTTTTGCTTTTAACTTTTTCTTAACTTTTACATAGTATCTATAATAATTTGTATTTCATTAATGATAAATTTATTGTAATTTCTAAGACAATAAGTAACCTTACAGACGTCACGCTTCTTTTTTCTTATTCTTTTTTTTTGGTTGGACAAATTAATAATAAGTTTAATACATGCGAATTACATAACTGAAATTCGACCATACATAAACATGCCATGTAATGATTCAATACTACTCCTTTTTTTGGTTGGAACGAGAATAATACTTATTTTATATTAATTAATTAATATGCATCATTACAAGATGTAGTTAGTGCTATGGGGAGCAATGAGACTGGTCAAAATACTACTATTCGCAGTCAGTTTAATAAAAGGATTTTTTTTTTTTTTTGAAGAGTAGACATTTTATTTAAATACTACGAAACATTGTTCAAAGGATCCATAGGATCATTATACAAGAGTCCATTACTCAAATGGTCACTCACCTATTCTAAATTATCTTATAAAGTCACTTTTCTTTCGTCTGTAACAACAAAGTCATTGAACTATGCCTATTGCACTCAGAAGGTCACTCAACTAGATTTTTCAAATTTTGGATTGCCAAATACCTATTTTACCCTGTAAATTATAAACATTTATCTTCTTTTTATTCATTTTAAACTTTTAAATATTATGATTTTTCCTTTTTAATTTACATTATGGACTTACCTATAGAATAAATAAATATTATTTATAAATAAAAAAAATAAAAAGTATTTAAATATATATAATGCTGGAATAACAAGTAAGAGCATGGTGAAAAATTTAATTAGAATTAATTATTAATAATAATAATTTTATTATTAACAACAAAAATTCAAAAATTTATTTACATAATTCAGAATGAAAGGAAATAAAGGTTGTAAAATATATATTCCATGCACATAATATGAAAATAATTATTTAAATAGAGGTATTTTTATAATATACATTATATATTCTTGAAAATTATGCTCAATTATATTATATATATTCCATGCACGACTTAACATAGCATATTTTATCCTATACAGATAGTCCCCCTGCTTTCTGGTGACATAACTTTGTGTCGTCGGAAAGTTGATAGAAATATAATAATATAACTGAGTATAATTTTCAAAAATATATAATGTATATTATTAAAATAATTATTTTTATATTACGTGCATGGAATATATGTTTTACAACCTTTATTTTCTTTCATTCTGAATTGTATAAATAAATTTTTGAATTTATGTTATTAATAGTAAAAAAGTTTAATAAAATAAAAAGAAGATAAATGTTTATAATCTAGAGGGTAAATGTGGCGACCCGGCCGGTCGTCTTAAGAACTAACGCCCCGATCCCCTATTAACTGCTTCCCCTAAGTTCATTTCTGCTATTTTGGCTTGCCGCTTCTGCTGCTTGGGAACCGCAGAAGCGGAGCCGCAGAAGCGGCCTGGTCATCGCAGGAGCGGGTTTGGGCATCGTTTTTCAGGTACCGCAGATGCGGAGGAAATTCCGCAGGAGCGGCCTCGCATCTGCGAGAAAGAGAACCGCAGATGCGGAAACTTGGACTTTTATTAGAACCGCAGAAGCGGCTTAAATTCCGCAGAAGCGGAACCGCATAAGCGGTTAATGGTCCGCAGAAGCGGACATTGGCTCTTTAGTGAAAGTCGCAGACGCGACTCATTTTCCGCATAAGCGGGACCGCAGAAGCGGTCCCTTGTCCGCAGAAGCGGAGATGCTTGTTCTGATATAGAAAATTTGAGGATTTGATTTCATAAGTTAGAAAAACCAAATTGAGCTCGGGCAAGGGCAATTTTCAGAGGTTTTGAAGAGAAGACTATTGGGTAACGTTTCTTTAATCCCTTCTAGTTATATTTCATCGTTTTGTAGTTAAATCCATCCTTTAAATTCGAATTTGGGATAAAAAAATTGGAAGAAATTTGGCAAAACTTCATAGGCTAAACCATTGAGTTTTGAGTGAGCATTTGACCTCCGATTTGGGAGATTTTTATATGGTTAGACTCGTGAGAGTACGAGGATTATGAAAATGTAAAAATTATTCGATTCCGAGGCATTGGCCTGAAGGGCATTTTGGTCATTTCACCTAATTCACGCCGTAGCCTTGAATTAAATAACAAAACCAGTTGTTTGCGATGTTATTTATGATATGTAAATGTATTGAATATATTTGGGCCATTTGGAGTCGGATACTCGTGGCAAAGGCGTGGTTTCTAGTTGATTTTGAGCCGGTTCGAGGTAAGTGGCTTGTCTAACCTTGTGTGGGGGACTTTTCCCCTTAGGATTTGATATGTGGTAATTGAGTGCCTTGTACGTGAGGCGACGAGCGCGTACTTGAGCTAATTGTTGAAAAACCCGATTTTTACTTAAGATATATAGACTGAGTTTCCTTCATATTTGCCTTGTTTTACTTGCAGTTATAACCTGTGTTAGATTAGAAAAGCATGTTTAGTTGATTTAACTTGCCTAATTGTTTAAGTTGCCTTGACTGTACTACGTCAAGCATGCTAGGCTAGTACTACCTGATGTTTTCCTTTTGTAGTTCATTTCTGAATATCTTCTGGTTGTGGTTGCGCATTTACATTGGGACTACGGATGTGGGATTCCGGTAGCTCCCCCCCTTGTTTGTTTACTTTGGGACTGCGGGTTCGATTCCCGATAGATCCCCCTGCACATTTACTTTGGGACTGCGGGTTCGATTCCCGATAGTTCCCCCTGCACATTTACTTTGGGACTGCGGGTTCGATTCCCGATAGATCCCCCTACATATTTACTTTGGGACTGCGGGTTCGATTCCCAATAGATCCCCTTGTACATTTACTTTGGGACTGCGGGTTAGATTCCCGATAGATCCCCCTGCACGTTGATAGCTGGACTACAGGACGGTATCCCGGGAGATCCACTGGACAGTTGAGAAAAGGACTACAGGACGGTATCCTGAGAGATCCTCATTGTTACCATTGGTATTGAGCTGTACTTATTCTGTGGTTGTTCCGTTCCTTGTGTATTTGATATTGCCTTGTTTAACCCGTCTTATCTCACTGTTGTACTCATTATTATTGTCAATTTTTCATACTGTTAATTTATTATTATATTTTATCTCAGTAGGGCCCCGACCTTCCTCGTCACTACCCAACCGAGGTTAGGCTTGGCACTTACGGAGTACCGCTGTGGTGTACTCATGCCTTTCCTGCGCATGTTTTTCATGTGCAGATCCAGGTACCTCCACTCAGGCGCACTATCCTTGAGGCGAGGAGAGCTACGGAGACTTCGAGGTATATCTGCAGCGTCCGCAGACCGAAGAGTCTCCTTCTCTATTCTATCTGTAGTGTCTAGATTCTATCATACTTTTGATGTAGACATTCTGGAGATTAGAGCATTTACAGTATTTCTATTAGCTTGTGGTTTCCGTGAGTTTCCGGATTTTGGGATTGAGTTGTAGACTTCCGTATTTCTTTTGAGTTGTATAGGCTGAGCGGCCTTCTATACAGTTACTATTTTAATATGTCTAGCTTTATTTCACCATTTTGCAAGTTAGGTTGTTATTTCAGCATTGTTAGGCTTACCTAGTTGTAGGAACTAGGTGCCATCACGACATGTTCGTGGAGGGTGAACTGGGGTCGTGACAAGTTGGTATCATAACTCTAGGTTCATAGGAGTCACGGAACACAGGCCGGTTTATTAGAGTCTCGCTGATCGGTACAGAGACGTCTGTACTTATCTACGAGAGGCTATGTAACTATTAGGAAAATTCCACTTCATTTGACTTCCCTGTCGTGCGAGATTTTTGACATTCACAATTCCAAACTTCTGTCTTCTATTCTCTCACATATGGTGAGGACACGTGCTACTCAAGATTATCAGGCAATCGCGCCCCCTACTGTTGCCGTCAGAGGCCAGGGACGGGGTAGAGGCCGAGGACGCGCCCGTGGTGCAACCCGAGCACCTGCGCGAGCTACCGCCGAGGTACCGCCAGCAGATCCAGCCGGAGCCCAGGCACCTGGCACACCTACTACAGCTACTACTACTCCAGCCCTTCAGGAGACTTTGGCACAATTCCTGAACATGTTTGGTACATTGATTCAGGCTGGATTGATTCAGGTTGTACCGGCTACTTCACAGATTGGGGGAGGGACCTAGACTCCCGCCGCCCCCACTCCAGAGCAGCGAGTTTCCATTGGTCAGGTTCCAGGTGTCATGGCGACATAACCTGTGGTCCCAGTTCAGCGGGTGGTGAGTACCTCTCGCTGAGTAGAGGACAGGTGGGTCCAGGAGAGAGAGCACAGACGAGGTCAGGAGGGAGAGTATAGAGGAGTGAGTAGACCTCGTGGACCGGGGAGATATACTGGTCCTTATTTTGGAGGCAGGGTGTGTCATGGTAGAGGTTTTGTGGGTCAGCCAGCTCAGTTTACAGCTCAGAGTTCCCACAGAGTTTCAGGTGTCAGGGGTCTTGGAGTACCCGTACCGCACAGTTCCCACTGCCACGTCAGTCACGAGGTTGCTTTGAGTGAGGTGAAATATGCCATGTGGTGAGGTATTGCCCTAGACTTGGGAGGAGTGCGCCTCCACAGACTTCTCGGCCACAGTGCGCCCCGTAGAGTTCTCAGGCTTTGGTTACAACCGCAGTTGCTACCCCACCTACCCGTACTGAGACTGTTGCCTCAAATTCTGTCATCACAGGTATTGTCATGGTTTGTTATAGAAGTGTATCGGTTCTATTCGATTTAGGCTCTACTTATTCTTATATGTCTTTTATTTTGCTCCGCATTTGGGTGTACCTCGGAATTTCCTTGGGTTTCTCTATTTATGTTTCTACTCCTGTGGGGGAATTCTCTTGTTGTGGACCGCGTTTATTGGTCATGCTTGGTTACTATTCGTGGTTTTGAGACCAGAGCAGATTTATTGTTACTCAGTAAGGTTGATTTTGTATTATTTTTGGTATGGACCGGTTGTCGCCCATTTTGCTATTCTTGATTATCACGCCAAGACCGTGACGCTAGCTATGCCAGGTATTCCGCGTATTGAGTGGAGTGGTACTTTAGATCACACTCCCAGTAGAGTTATTTTTTTCCTTAAAGCTCAGCGTATGGTTGAGAAGGGGTGTGCCGCGTATTTAGCTTATGTGAGAGATGTCAGTGTTGATACCCCTTCTGTTGATTAAGTTCCAGTGGTACGGGATTATCCCGATGTGTTTCCAGCTGATCTTCCGGGCATGCCGCCCGATAGAGACATTGATTTCGGCATTGATCTATTGCCGGGCACTCAGCCCATTTCCATTCCTCCATATCATATGACTCCTCCTGAGTTGAAGAAGTTGAAGGATCAGTTGCAGGAATTGCTTGGTAAGGGTTTTATCCGACCCAGTGTTTCACCGTGGGGTGCTCCAGTCTTGTTTGTGAAGAAGAATGATGGTTCTATGCGAATGTGTATTGATTAGCGCCAGTTGATCAAAGTTACAGTGAAGAACCGTTATCCCTTGCCTCGTACTGATTATCTGTTTGACCAGCTTCAGGGCGCACATGTGTGTTCTAAGATTGACTTGCGCTCAGGTTACTATCAGTTGAAGATTCGGGGGCCAGATATCCCGAAGACTACGAGTTCCTTGTTATGTCATTTGGGCTGATCAATGCCCCAGCAACTTTCATGCATGTGATGCACAATGTGTTCCGACCATATCCTGACTCGTTCGTTATTGTTTATTGATGATATTCTGGTGTGTTCCCGAAGTGGGGGGATCATGAGCAGCACCCGAGGACCGCGCTTCAGACCTTGAGGGAGAAGAAGTTATATGCAAAGTTCTCAAAATGTGAGTTTTGGCTGAGTTCTGTGGCATTCTTAGGCCATGTGATTTCGAGTGAGGGTATTCGGGTGGATCCGAGGAAGATAGAGGCCGTGCAGAGTTGGCCCAGGCTGTCCTCAGCTACAGAGATTCGCAGTTTCCTTGGCTTGGCGGGCTACTACCGTCGCTTCGTGGAGGGATTTTCGTCGATTGCGGCCCCTATGACTAGGTTGACCCAGAAGGGTGCCCCTTTTCAATGGACCGAGAAGTGTGAGGCGAGCTTTCAGAAGCTCAAGACAGCTTTGACTACAGCCCCAATTTTGATGTTGCCTACCGGTTCGGGGTCTTATACTGTCTATTGTGACGCCTCCAGAGTTGTCCTTGGAGCGGTGCTGATGCAGGACGGTAGGGTGATTGCCTACGCGTCCAGACAGTTGAAGATACATGAAAAGAATTACCCTGTCCACGACCTTGAGTTAGCTGCCATTGTTCATGCCTTGAAGATCTGGCGTCATTATTTATATGGAGTGCCTTGCGAGATCTATACTGATCATCGGAGTTTGCAGCACTTGCTCAAGCAAAAGGATCTCAATATGCGTCAGAGGAGGTGGTTAGAGCTGCTGAAGGATTATGACATCACTATCCTATATCACCCGGGCAAGGCCAATGTGGTGGCGGATACCTTGAGTCGCCGGGCTGAGAGTTTGGCATATTTACCAGCTTCAGAGAGGCCTATGGCGATGGATGTTCAGGCCTTAGCCAGCCAGTTTGTGAGATTGGATATTTCGGAGCCCAGTCGAGTTCTAGCTTGTGTGGTTTCCCGGTCCTCCTTAGTTGATCATATCAGGGAGCGGCAGTATGATGACCCTCATTTGCTTGTCCTTCGGGACAAGGTTCAGCGTGGAGATGCCAGGGATGTGACCATTGGAGATGATGGAGTATTGAGGATGCAGGGCCGGATTTGTGTGCCCAATGTTGATGGTCTTCGAGAGATGATTCTAGCAGAGGCCCATAGTTCGCGGTATTCCATCCATCCGGGTGCCGCGAAGATGTATCAGGACCTGAGGCAGCACTACTGGTGGAGGCGGATGAAGAAGGATATAGTTGGTTATGTGTCTAGATGCCTCAACTGCCAGCAGGTGAAGTATGAGCACCAGCGCCCGGGTGGGTTGCTCCAGCAGATAGAGATTCCGGAGTGGAAATGGGAGCGCATCACCATGGATTTTGTATCTGGACTTCCACGGACCTTGAAGAAGTTTGATTCCATTTGGGTTATTGTGGACCGGCTGACCAAGTCCGCTCATTTCATTCCTGTGTGTACCACTTATTCATCGGAGCGGTTGGCGGAGATTTATATCCGGGAGATCGTCCGTCTGCATGGTATTCCAGTTTCTATCATTTCGGACAGAGGTACTCAGTTTACATCGCGGTTCTGGAGAGCCGTGCAGCAGGAGTTAGGCACTCGGGTGGAGTTGAGCACAGCATTTCACCCCCAGACGGACGGACAGTCCGAGCGCACTATTCAGATTCTTGAGGATATGCTCCGTGCGTGTGTGATTGAGTTTGGAGGGTCTTGGGATCATTTCTTGCCACTGGCGGAGTTTGCTTACAACAATAGTTATCAGTCCAGCATTCAGATGGCGCCGTATGAGGCTTTATATGGCAGGAGATGTAGATCTCCGGTGGGTTGGTTTGAGCCGGGTGAGGCCAGGCTATTGGGTACAGAGATGGTTCAGGATGCATTGGAGAAGGTCAAGGTGATTCAGGACAGACTCCGTACAGCCCAGTCTAGACAGAAGAGTTACGCGGACAGGAAGGTTCGTGATGTTTCATATATGGTTGGTGAGCGGGTTCTGCTTCGGGTTTCGCCTATGAAAGGCGTCATGAGGTTTGGGAAGAAAGGAAAGTTGAGTCCGAGGTTTATTGGCCCTTTTGAGATCTTGCGGCGAGTTGGGGAGGTTGCCTATGAGCTTGCCTTGCCTCCCAGCTTGGCCGGAGTTCATCCGGTATTTCATGTTTCGATGCT
This sequence comes from Nicotiana attenuata, assembly GCF_001879085.1. Taxonomy (NCBI): domain Eukaryota; kingdom Viridiplantae; phylum Streptophyta; class Magnoliopsida; order Solanales; family Solanaceae; genus Nicotiana; species Nicotiana attenuata. The sequence continues at coordinate 65,013 of NW_017671071.1, read as the reverse complement.
CCGGAGGTATCACGGTGATCCGTCGCACGTGTTGGATTTCAGTTCAGTCCAGTTGGACAAGGATCTATCCTATGTTGAGGAGCCAGTGGCTATTTTGGACAGGCAGATCAGAAAGTTGAGGTCAAAGAACATAGCTTCAGTAAAGGTTCAGTGGCAGGGGTCAGCCGGCCGAGGAGGCGACTTGGGAGACCGAGCAGGATATGCGCAGCCAGTACCCTCATCTTTTCACTACTTCAGGTATGTTCTCTATGCTCGTTCGAGGACGAACGAATGTTTAAGTGTAGGAGGATGTGACGACCCGGCCGGTCGTCTTAAGGATTTACGCCCCGATCCCCCATTAACTGCTTCCCCTAAGTTCATTTCTGCTATTTTGGGCTTTGCCGGGACGTTCGGGTGTTGAGTTTCGGAGAGTTTTGGGACACTTAGTCCCTAAATGAGAGCTTAAGTGTTGAAAAATGGTCCGTAGTCGCAACAGTGTGAAGACGACCTCGGAATGGAAATCCAATGGTTCCGTTACCTCCGTTAGGTGATTTCGGGGTTTGGAGCGTGTTCGGAATGTATTTTGGAAGTCCGTAGCTCATTTAGGCTTGAAATGCCGAAGGTTGAATTTTTTGAAGTTTCCGGTCCGATAGTGAATTTTTGATCCGAGGGCCGGAATGGAATTCCGGAAGTTGCAGTAGCTCCGTCGTGTCATTTGGGATGTGTGTGCAAAATTTCAGGTCATTCGGACGTGTTTTGGTTAGGTTTTTGATCGAAAATGTATTTTTATGGAATTTGAAGTTCTTAGGCTCAAATCATTGATTAATTCGACTTTCCGACGTTGTTTTAGGTGGTTTAAGGGTTGGTACAAGTTTGAATGAGGTATTAGGTGCTATTGGTTCCTTTGGTTGAGGTCCCGGGGGCCTCGGGATGATTTCGGGTGGTTATGGAAGAATTTTTGAAGTGTTGCAGCAGCTGGTTTTTCTCTATTCTGGTATTTTCGCTTCTGCGGCTTGGGAACCACAAAAGCGGCCTGGTGGTTGTAGGAGCGGGTTTGGGCAGAGTTTTTCAGGTACCGCAGATGCGGAGGAAATTCCGCAGGAGCGGCCTCGCATCTGCGAGAAAGAGAACCGCAGATGCGGAAGCTTGGAATTTTATTAGAACCGCATAAGCGGCTTAAATTCCACATAAGCGGTTAATGGTCCGCAGAAGCGGACATTGGCTCTTTAGTGAAAGTCGCAGAAGCGACTCATTTTCCGCATAAGCGGGACCGCAGAAGCGGTCCCTTGTCCGCAGAAGTGGAGATGCCTGTTCTGATATAGAAAATTCGAGGGTTTGATTTCATAAGTTAGAAAAACCAAATTGAGCTCGGGCAAGGGCGATTTTCAGAGGGTTTTGAAGAGAAGACTATTGGGTAACGTTTCTTTAATCCCTTCTAGTTATATTTCATCATTTTGTAGTTAAATCCATCCTTTAAATTCGAATTTGGGATAAAAAATTGGAAGAAATTGGGTAAAACTTCATAGGCTAAACCATTGAGTTTTGAGTGAGCATTTGACCTCTGATTTGGGAGATTTTTATATGGTTAGACTCACGAGAGTACGAGGGTTCTAAAAATGTGAAAATTATTCGACTCCGAGGCGTTGGCCTGAAGGGCATTTTGGTCATTTTACCTAATTTCACGCCGTAGCCTTGAATTAAATAACAAAACCAGTTCTTTGCGATGTTATTTATGATATCTAAATGTATTGAATATTTGGGCCATTTGGAGTCGGATACTCTTGGCAAAGGCGTGGTTTCTAGTTGATTTTGAGCCGGTTCGAGGTAAGTGGCTTGTCTAACCTTGTTGGGGGACCTTTCCCCTTAGGATTTGATATGTGGTAATTGAGTGACTTGTACGTGAGGTGACGAGCGCGTACTTGAGCTAATTGTTGAAAAACCCGGTTTTTACTTAAGATATATAGACTGAGTTTCCTTCATATTTGCCTTGTTTTACTTGCAGTTATAACCTGTGTTAGATTAGAAAAGCATGTTTAGTTGATTTAACTTGCCTAATTGTTTAAGTTGCCTTGACTGTACTACGTGAAGCATGCTAGGCTAGTACTACCTGATGTTTGCCTTTTGTAGTTCATTTCTGAATATCTTCTGGTTGTGGTTGCACATTTACATTGGGACTATGGATGTGGGATTCCGGTAGCTCCCCCCTTGTTTGTTTACTTTGGGACTGCGGGTTCGATTCCCGATAGATCCCCCTGCACATTTACTTTGGGACTGCGGGTTCGATTCCCGATAGTTCCCCCTGCACATTTACTTTGGGACTGCGGGTTCGATTCCCGATAGATCCCCCTGCATATTTACTTTGGGATTGCGGGTTCAATTCCCGATAGATCCCCCTGTGCATTTACTTTGGGACTGCGGGTTAGATTCTCGATAGATCCCCCTGCACGTTGATAGCTGGACTACGGTACGGTATCCCGGGAGATCCACTGGACAGTTGAGAAAAGGACTACAGGACGGTATCCTGGGAGATCCTCATTGTTACTATTGGTATTGAGCTGTACTTATTCTGTGGTTGTTCCGTTCCTTGTGTATTTGATATTGCCTTATTTAACCCGTCTTATCTCATTGCTGTACTCATTATTATTGTCAGTTTTTCATACTGTTAATTTATTATTTTATTTTATCTCAGTAGGGCCCCGACCTTCCTCGTCACTACCCAACCGAGGTTAGGCTTGGTACTTACTGAGTACCGCTGTGGTGTACTCATACCTTTCCTGCGCATGTTTTTCATGTGCAGATCCAGGTACCTCCACTCAGGCGCACTATCCTTGAGGCGAGGAGAGCTACGGAGACTTCGAGGTATATCTGCAGCGTCCGCAGACTGAAGAGTCTCCTTCCTTATTCTATCTGTAGTGTCTAGATTCTATCATACTTTTGATGTAGACATTCTGGAGATTAGTGCATTTACAGTATTTCAATTAGCCTGTGGTTCCCGTGAGTTTCCGGGTTTTGGGATTGAGTTGTAGACTTCCGTATTCTTTTGAGTTGTATAGGCCGAGCGGCCTTCTATGCAGTTACTATTTTAATATGTCTAGCTTTATTTAACCATTTCGCAAGTTAGGTTGTTATTTCCGCATTGTTAGGCTTACCTAGCTGTAGGAACTAGGTGCCATCACGACATGTTCATGGAGGGTGAACTGGGGTCGTGACAGTAAAATAGGTATTTGGCAATCCAAAATTTAAAAAATCTAGTTGAGTTACATTTTGAGTGCAATAGGCATAGTACGGTGACTTTTGTTGTTACAAACGAAAGAAAAGTGACATTAGGAGATAATTTGGGATAGTTGAGTGACCATTTGAGTAATTGACTCACTACACAAAGCAGAGATGCCGTCTAAGGCATTCAGATTCCTTAGATTTGCAAGAGTTCTACGTATGCTTTCTAGCATTGGTTTCATACAAGAACCTATATCCTTGTCCGCCATCATCCTGGCCACAACAAAGGGTGGGGGATAACAAAATAATTGAGCTTATTTAGGTGGGCCTGCTTGGTAGCTTCCTTCGCCACCAGTTGTGCTACTTCATTCCCTTGTCTAAAATTATGTCAGACCACTAGTTCCTTATCCTTCACGGATAACAACCATCTGCAATCATGTATGAGAGAGTTGTAAGTAGGTTTTCCATTTCTAACAAGTTCGTTACCTGGGTTGAGTCAGTTTCAATTTAAAGTGGAAAAAAAAAATTTCCCAAAGAAAATTCCAAGCTTTGATTCAGTGCCAGAGTTCTGCATGTATACAAGAAACAACTTGCACCCTCATGTTGAAACCCATCAGCCAATGGCCGTAATGATCCCGTATAACGCTACCTATTCCGCTGGCTGTTTGTTTATGAGCTCTATCAAAGTTTAGTTTATACCAACCAGCTTGTGGTTTCCTCCAACTCGTATTGAACCTGACTTTTCTTACGTGATTACTTTCCCTATTAGTGAGGTAGTAGTACTCAGTAGCTTGGCTAATGATAAAGGGGGATAGAAACACTATTTTTGAAATATTTTCTATATTATTGTTTCTGTTGACTAAAAAGTCCACAAAATAAAGGGAAATAGTTGGCCCCACGTTATCCAATTGGAGGGAACACAAGGGTTGCTATATCATCCACTCAGTGATGGTTATTATAGGTGGCGGCTGTACTATCCCACTTGAGTGAATGCCGAAGAATCTTTGCTATGTCGCAGTGAAGAAAGATGTGGGATAGGTCCTCCTTACATGCCCTGTAGATGGCTCCTTACATCCCTGCAGATGGTGCACACCTTATCCACATTCATAATAATGTGGTGTAGATAGGAACAGGGGTCTATTGTGGTAGCATTTCCAGAGGAAAAACTTTATTTTATTTGGACAATATATTTCCCAAATCCATTTGAAACTTCTAGGAGAGGGATTCTCTTCGTCTATTAATGTGTAACAAGTTGCCGTAGAAAAAATACCATCACTATTTGATTCCCACATGGGGCAGTCATAAGGGGTGTTTATTATGATGATAATAGAGAGAATGTTGCTAATAACGTTGTGGGGTAGTTCGAAAGAGATCTTGTCTAAACACCATGAATTGTTAATAATTAAATCACCAATTTTTGTTGAGAGATCGCTTTTATTTAAAGGGCTCTGTATGCAGCTTCTAAGATGTGGAGTATTGGGGATCCCTCTAGCATCCCAGATACATAGGGTGGAGTTTTTATGAATAGACCAAAGAGTTCCTTTGTTACAGATGTGCCCTTTGCGAATACTCTTCCAACAGTAGGAGTGGCTCTTTCTTTGATTTGTAATGTACATTTGGATAGGAGTTTTGCCCATGGGTCAAGAGAATTACTAAGCATCCTACAGCCAGGCTTGTTAGAAGAGCGAGATTTTTTGATTTGGATATTCTAAGACCTAGACCTCCTTTATTTTTTCCAAAGTGATTGTATCTCAGTTTAGAAGGTGGAGCTTCTTTTTAGAGTCAGTGGTACCCCATATGAAATCCCTTCGAATTTTGTCAATTGAGTTAAGGATTTTAGTGGGAAGGAGAGTGTATTGCATGACATAAATTCTAGCAAGTGTGGATGATACTAGAGTGGTTCTACCTACGATGTTTAAACAGTTAGATTTCTAATTGTCTAGTCGTTGTCTAGAATATAATAGAAATCTTTTGCCTTTGGATTAGAAATTAGAATAGGAAAGTCAAGGTATTTCCTAAAGGAGTCACTACTCTTTATTCCAAAGAAATTTGAGATGTCATTAATACATGTGGTAGAGCAATTGTTTGAGAAGATGATTTTTGATTTAGAGAAATTGGTTGTTTGCCCTGACATATTGCAAAAAGATTTTAGTCCTGAGAAAATAGTGTTACAAGACTTCCTATTTATGTGGCTCATTAACATAAGGTCATCTACAAAAAAAAAAAGATGGGAGAGGGCCATACTATTTGTTGAGAGAATAATGGGTCCCACATATTAATATCTTTGATGATTTATATATCTTGTAAGCATTTTCATGCATAGAATAAGGATATAGGGCGACATGGGACCACCTTGTCTAATCCCACGGCTTGGTTTGAAAGAGTTAGTACTTGATCCATGCACAAGGACAGCCATGGAACTAGTTGAAATACACGACATTATGAGGGAGGTAATTTGGGAGAGGGGCGGGGAATTTAAAGTATTGGAGTGTTTTGGAGATGAATGGCCACTCAAGTTTGTCGAAAGCTTTTTCCAAATCTATTTTGAGGATCATTTTTTCATTCTTGCTGGAACTCTTCTTGAAGGTATTAATAATTTTTTGTATTAGAATAGCCTTGTCACTAGCACATCCGTTCTTAATAAAACTAGCTTGGAAGGTACTAATGATATTTTCCAAGAAGGGTTTCAGCCCATTAGTGATGATTTTAGTAATAACTTTGTAAATGGTATTTCATAAACTAATAGGTATAAAATTCTTAGGATTGTTGGCATTGTGGAATTTTGGAATGAGGCATGGATAGGTATTACTTATTTCTGGCGGAATGCAATGAGAGATAAAGATTTTATGACAGAAATTAATAACACTAGGGCCAACTATTTATTAATATTTTTGGTAGAAGAAAGGATGAAGTCCGTCTGGACCAGGAGCTTTAAAAGGCTTGAAAGAGAATATGATTTTGTTAATCTAACTATCAAGGAGGGGTCTGCCAAGGGGGAAAGATCTAAGGTATCAAAACTTGTTATGTTATTAAGTCTTAAGGATTGAAAGTGAAATGTAGTAAAAACATCTTCAAAGTATTTTTGGGTGTGTAACAAGATATCATTATGGTTGTCCATCCAATTCCTTGAATTATCTTTGAAAAAACTAATGTGGTGTCTTCTTTTTCTGTTAGAGGCACAAATATAAAAATATCTCGTGTTTGCATCTCCATCGTTGATCCATGATATTCTAGATCTAAGCTTCCAGTAATCTTCTTCTAATTTCAAGTTGTTATTATAATCCTTTCGTAGGGAAAGTTCATGGTTTTGAAGGAATAAGCTAGTAACATAGTAAGGAGAGCATTGTATACCATATAGCCTAGCCAAAATTTTCTTTTTCTCCCTAAAGATGTCTCCAAAAGGTATTCTTACTCCAATCTCTAATATTCATGACAAAATTGTGCATGACAGTCCTTAAAGTTATTATTTTCCCAGTTTGTGTGGACTATGTTGATAAAATCGGGGTATATACACCAAATATTCTCTAACCTAAAGGGCTATTGTGGTAGGTTAGTGGTGAAGGGATTAAGCTTAAGGAGTAATGGGTTATGGTCCGAGTAGGTTTTTGGCAGGTAGGTTACTAAGGAGCCATGAAAAAAATTAACCATTCCTCATTGGCTAAGAATCTATTAAATCTCTCCATAATTAAACCCTTGTATCTTTTTTTTATGATTAGACCACGTATACTTACAGCCCTCGTAACCTATATTTTAAAGTCTACAATTATTAATGTGATTCCATATCCTAGAGGTTCTGGAGTGGCTATACTTTCTACCCCCGAACATTTCAGATGACATGGTTATATCATTTAAATCACATCCTACTAACCATGCTCCATTGAATGTGTTTGATATATTTTCTAAGTATTGCCACATAATTTCTCTATCATAAATATTAGTGCTAGCATAAATAGTGCTTAGGAGCCAAGTAAAACGAACGGGGAGTAACTCAGTCATGACATGAATTTCCTGACCCCTCCTAGTAAAGTTGTTAACAGTGATTACATTGTGATCATAGAGAATGACCAATCTTCCAGCTTGACCTTTAGCAGGGACCTCGATCATCTCTGTGAAGTTAAATTCATTTAACAGAGATGCATGGGGGCCCATACTAGTCTCCAGTAATTCAATAAACAAGGCTTGTAAGTGTCAATGGTTTCCCTAATATTTCTACAGAATTCATCATCGTTTTCTCCACGAACGTTCCAAAAGATGATGTTTGTGGCTCTATTCATCCTTAATGGTTGTTGGTGGTTCAACTTCATCTCCTGCTCCATATTGGAATTGGGGTTGTTTCTTCTGCATTGGGACTAAAATCACTGCATGAGAGCCTAGTGGTGGATCTCGTGGTGGCCTTATGTCCATGGAGTATTTGTATATCGAGGGAAGACAACTGAATATGAACTTCTTGCTCAATATTTCCTTGAAGAGTAGTACCTTACCTCGTTTAGGCTTGAAAAATTCCACACTCGATTTCATGTTTAGAGTCTCTGTCTCCTCCTCCTCCTCTATTGGGTTTCCTGCTAGGCCTTGATCGTTGTGAGGGGGTTGGCTTCCATCTGGTTGGGGATGTTGGCCTGCAGATTGGGGTGAGTTTGGTTTGCATGTGTGTCCCATGGTATGAATATGGGGCTGATTTGAGATATCTCCTCTGTTAAGAAGAAAGTAAGGTCTAGAGGGAGGTTCATTGGAGTTTATGGGTTCGCACGAGGTGGTAGATTCTATTGATTCTGCATGGCTTGGATCAGGTTGTGGTTCATGATTCGTGCCAAAGGTTGTAGCACATTTTTGATCCATGTTTGATTCATGTAGTTGTTCATAGCTAGTCGCATTCCTTTCGATATTAGTTGTTCCAGATATGGAGTATTCTAGATTACTAGGACAATGTCCTGACCATTGATCTCCATGTTGAATGAGATTGCAAAGCCCATTAGTCCTGCCTCCATCCAGGATAGGGGCTGGTAGTTTGGAGGTAGGGGTGGGAATGTGTAGTAAATCGTTGGATTTGGCAGGTGGGGTAGGAAAAGGGAGGGAGGTTATTCATTGTTGGTGTTGGTGTTTGGCGAAGAATTTGGATCAGTATGTTTTTTCTTCTCAGACAAAAAGGTAATCTCGGCATATTGTGGCTCTTTAGAACTTATAGACTGAGTTTTACTATCAGTATGCTTATTGGAGGAAGAGGTAGTAGGCAACTTTTATAGAAGTAGGTTCTAATTGCATGGGGGAGGAGTGTGGAAGCATAATGGTTTTAGCATGATCTGGGAAAGATTTTGTAGTTGCCACATGTTCTAGGACTATGTCCATTTGTTTCGTTCCTAATATCTCACTGGACTGGTGTTTGAGGGAAGTACTAGGGTTGAGAGGAGTCTTATCCAATATGGGGGGGAGGGGGGGATTGCTCACTTGTGGGGCAGTAGGTTTGTTGCAATTTTGAGTGGGTTAATTGGGTCGTGCTATTAGAGACCTGTTTTTTAAATACTTTTTCATCCAACAGATTACTAGTAAGCTGGTTTTAATCTAATAATTGCTTATTATAAGGAATAGTGTATATAGTATCTGCCACGTGTAGGCAGCTGGTATCAGGTGTGCTAATCGTATGCTCCATGCATTGGTCCATGATTTCCTCATATGATATTGATCTGATGTCATTAGTAGAAACTGTGGGCAGGTTTGTTAGGGATGAGTAATTGTTATTGGTAATCAGTGGATTATCATAGGAGGGTTCCTTTTTACTTGAGTGGTTATGATAAAAACTTGTAATTTTGACTGACTTGTCCTTAGGATCCTTTTCAACAAATGTAAGCTTCTAAATTTGGAGATACTTACCAGTATCTGCATTGAAGATCTTTGCATTAACTGGGATTGTTGACTCACTAACTGTTACTATGTGTGGACGTGTGCCTTCTCTTTTGAACAAGACTGTTTGCCATTCTTCCCCACTTGGCTGCTGCAGTATTGTTTGGGAACTCAGTTGATCCTAGCCTTTTGGACTTTTTAATGACATAGAGTAGGGACAACAGAGGTTAATGTGGCCAAGTCTTCCACATTTCATACATAGGATGTTTTTTCCTTCATAAAAATTGGACTGCTTGTACGACCCAATATAGATAAAGGATTACCTGGTTGATTCATAGGGATTTCCATATATAGACTTACAGATCGACCGCGTAGGGTAGCGGAGGTACATGTATCAACTTTTAATAATCTTCCAATTGTGTTGCCAATTTTTTTGAAGGACCGCACCATCATAGAACTCAGTAGGGAGATGTGGAAGGCGAACCTAAATGCTGTAAGGAGGAGCTTAGCTTCTGTTGCCACAAAGTTTTGCTCCAATTTTTGCACTGATAGAAATTATCCATTAATGAACCAAGGTCCCTGATGCAAGAATTTGGCTAGAATTTCTTCCTTAGTAAAATTTGGAATATAATAGTCTGCACCTAAGTCAATTAATGTGAAGTTCTCGGTGTGAGCATGTGATTTTTGCCCTATATGAATTACTCCTATAAATCCCAAGAAAATAGATTTTTTCTAATTATTTGCCATTTTGTAGGATTTTTGTAGGATTTTATTAATTGTTTGCATTTTTGTGCACGTTCATTTTTTATTAAAACCATAAAAAATTTCAAAAATACCACGCATTGCATTTAGGTTTTGTTTTTACATTCTTAGGATTAATTAGTTAATTATTTATTTTATAAAAAATGAAAGTCACAAAAAATAGCTCATTTTATATTTCTTCCTTTTAATTTTTAGATTAGTGATTTTTCTCTTCTAATTTAGGATCATAGTAAATTTATAATTATTGAACTTAGATAATTAGTTTAATTTTACAATTTAGATTAATTTAGGATTTTTAATTAAAAAAAGAATAGAAAGAAAAACAAAAGAAAAGGAAATAATTGGGTAATTGAACAAAAGGGCTTAATTTCGAATTTTGGGCTGATTATATGCCTAAATCCGTTCCCAAATCAACCCAAACCCAGGCCGAAAACCAGCCTTACCCGGTCCAGTCCCCTACCCCCCTAAAACCACCCCGTTTTGTCTTTTTTCATCACGACCGTTGGATCATTGTGATCCAACGGCCCAGAACTGGCCCTCCTATGAACTATATAACTGTCCTAAAACTAGTCACCCCCCCAAAACCCCTAACATCAGTCCATTTCCCTTCTCAAACACCCTCGAGTGAGAAACCCTAGCCGCCCATCTTACCCTCGCCATCTCTGCCGTGGTCCGCCGATCGAAAATCGCCTCACGGCAGCGGACCACCTTCAAACTCCACTAAATTAACACCAGATAACCACCATAACCTCCTCATCCTATATCTATCACCAATTTCTCCAAAATCTTTACCCATTTGCTCCAATTTCAGATCTAAAACTCTAAAAGAAAACCAAAACCCTAATCTATCCTTTTCTATTCGATTTCTATGGTTTCAAAGGCTCGATTTGAGCCAAAGTTTATGCTAATCGATTGTTCTTGATTAGCGCTAGTTTTGCTTTATTTGGAGACCTGCCGGACTCCGACCAAGCACCTACTGGCCCGCCAAAGCTCCGACTCTTACACAGCTCATGCACCCGCCTCAGTTACCTACATAATCCCCCAATCGTTTGTTCTTCTTTCCCTTTTCTTTTCTGTTTCTTCTCATTTGTTATTGTTTCTGCAATACTGTTTTAGGTTTCAAGTCCATCTTCATTTTTCTTTTTAGCTTTGCTTGATTACTGCACTACAATAAGTTTAGTTCAATTTAGTTGCATAGTTTGCTAGTTAACAACATTGTTTTTTTTAAGTTGACCTCTTTTCTTTTAATCTAGTTGAAACAATTTAATAATAATAGTTTCTGTACTTAGATTACTCAAATGCATGTTAGTTAATTTCGATTACAAGTGTGTTTAATTAGCCCTAAGGTTGTGGCCACATGATATCTTGGCTTGTTTAGAGGTCTGATGTGTGTTTGCTACTCAGAATTAGAAGAAACCTTAGTTGATAATTGAAAATTAGGAGTCTGAAATGATAATAACAAGAACCTAAAGGGGGGGGGGGGGCAATTGGGAAATAAGATGGGGTTTGAGATCAGAAGGTTCTAGTGGGGGATAGTGAGTGAATAGAACAAGCTCAATTTAGGTTTGAATTGTTTGAGGCTGAAATATTTAGCAAATGTAAGGATAAAATTGGTTTTTACATAGGTTAAAAAATGAGAATGTTGTAGATTTTGCACAGCTGTCCTCATCCTTAGCAAAAAATCCTGGTATTGGATAAGGAAAAGGACAGACAGCTGTATAAAAAATGTTGTATTATTCTGCAGTTTCCAGAAAAAATCCACAACTAAGAGAAACCCATTTTAGAGTGTTTTTGTATCTATCTTGGTATTTTTCAGAATCAGTATGGATTTTCAGAAAAGACTAGTATCTCTATATGTTTTTCAGAACTTTTGAGTGCAAAAAATGCTAATGAATGTCTGTCCGTGAGTGAATGTTGTCCCCTCTTATAGAGTGCATAGAAAATGACATCAAAAGGGAATATTCTGACCTTAGCTGTGGTTTGCTGGTTGAAACTGGTTGGTTTTCTTGTTGATTTCTTGTTGGAACTTCTGAGTAGCTTTTGACTGATTGTTGTGGATTTAAGCTCTGAATCAGCTTTGTTTACTAACCTTTATTTGGTCCTCTTTGTTGCTGTGTTTTGGATCATTTTAGGTATTTAATCACATCCCTTTTATTGGAATGAATCTTCTTGTTCAAAACTGAAGTCCTTGTGATATGCTAAGAAGTGGCACTTGTGTGAACTATCTTATTGCCTGCTTTTCTCTCAAGTATGATTGTTCACCAAACCCTATTAACTCTATTTGTTTTCACCTCGATTCATTCAGCATATGACAAAGTTTGTTCCCTTTACCCTTTTTTTTTACTGAAATTGATCTCCATATGAACTTAGAGTAGGACCATGGGTTGGAAGACTTTGTTTGTTTGTGAGACCGACCTTTAACATGGTCAGATTCATGAACAACATTGCTTTTTCTTTTACTCATTCTTGCATTGGGTTATTTAAGTTTGATTTGATAATACAGTAGGTCCATACATCTGAAGACATTTTTGTGATCACATGGTCAAATCCATAAAAATCTAAGTTGAAACAAAAGCCTGTTGAGCAGTAAGAAGCTTCGGAGTTGAAATTAAATGCTAGCCTGCAAAAAATAGCTTTATAGCTGATTTCTTGCAGGTTGGAGTTGTTTTGAAAGATTTTGTAATAGCTGGAAGACTCCAAGTAAGGAAGAAAGTTTGCTCTTTACCTTAACTCTTTTATTAGACACATAATTGTATTCAGGAAAATTATGTAAATTCATGAACTTTCAGTAGTGGAAATGGACTGTTATAATGATTTATAAATTCATTTTTTTTGATTAATTTAGTATAGGGTCATAGCAGTTGGACCCTCTTCTTCTTTTTTTTTTTGTAATAGACGTTATTATTGTATTGTGTTATGGTTTAGGACATGGCATGAATTTGGCCAGACTTGCAACAAGGCCCGACATGAAACTCATTTGAGCAAGTCTGGGTCCAGGCAAATGGGCCTGGGCGTTGAACCCAATAGAGTGACTTTAATTGTGAATTTTTCTTTGAAAAAATTATAGTATAAAAACATGTTATTATGTCTTGCTAAGTTCTGCGTTTAATTATTAACTAGCATTGTCGTTTGATCCTTACTGGTTTTACTTAACAAGTAATTGAGTATAATTATTGTGAATAGACAGATTTGGGTAATTGTAAAGGTGGATAGGCCCATCTAGAAAATGTGAAGTAACTGGGCCCGCCCGATAATGGCCCAATGTGGGCCAAAACTCGATTAAAATTCCAACAGAGGCAAGAGCCTTTGAGTTCAATCTCTGTTGGGCCAAACCTTGAGCCCAAATGCAGCTTTCAAAGCTGGACTTTTTTTCCTAATCTAAATATGCAATGGGGCTGCCGCTAGCCCAAACCTCTTAAAAGCCCAGCGTGTATGGTTATGTACATTAAATCAAAATTAGTTGTAAGTAAGAATATCCTTAGGCCTAATTAACTGTCATTCTTTTAAATAAAATTAAGGTGTGCCATCTTTCATTAAATCATCCATGGCCCTCACAAATATTGCAACTTAGATATTAAAAATGAATCTTCATAGTTTGCTTTAGGTGCGTTATATTAATTTATCATGGCTACGGGTACGGTTCCCGTGACGTAGTTGTGATTTATAACTGCTAAAATACGTGTGTACATTTCATGTTACCCGACTTCAATTTCCAACAATGTTAAATAAAACGTGTCGTGAACCACGGGTACATTTTATGTAGCGTGGTTTAAGATGTGTTTTAAATAACGTCGAATTTTCCTAAAAAATAGTAAAAGCAGTTAGAAAGTCGTAAAATACACATAGTTTTAAAATGCGTAGTTAATCAGATAATAGGCCAATATTAACAATTTAAGCGACCGTGCTAGAACCACAGAACTCGGGAATGCCTAACACCTTCTCCTGGGTTAACAGAATTCCTTACTTAGAATTTCTGATTTCGCAGACTTTTAAATAAAGTCAAAATTTCCTCGATTTGGGATTTTAGAATAAACGGGTGACTTGGGACACCAAATAAACTATTCTAAGTGGAGACTCTGATAAAGAATAAATAAAATAATCCCATTTCAAATAATGTCACTTTAATTGGAAAAACTCCCTTATACCCCCTCGGGTGGTAAAAAGGAGGTGTGACAGCTCTGGCGACTCTGCTGGAGAATCATAACCCAAAACTTTTGGTTCAGGGTTTAAGAATTCGAGCTTAGAATAGCTGTTATACTTGGCTTTATTTATTATCTGATTTTTATATGTTTGATCCTAATGTGCTAATTGTCGCTTTATACCGCTTTGATATTGTTTGGACTGTATATAAATTGCTACGAAATCCTCCTCTCTTTGAGTCTTCTAAATCATCTAGGAAATGTGCACTTCGTGTAACTTCTTTTCTGTTAGAGTCATACCTCAATTTTAGAACGAGGTTCGGACATGTTGCAAAGCCGGTGAAGCTTCTGTATTCCCGGTACGCTGCCCCCCCCCCCGGCTCGAGCTGTCCGCTCGGGTAAGCCAGGTCTAGAACAATACACCCAGGTTTTTAAACCTAGTATAATATAGCCTCATGCCGGATCCCTAGTAGGAACTCTTGTTTGCATCACATGCATTTGACTTTAGGGACTCAACACAGGGGTTGGGTCCGTCTAGGACAGGTGTACCCAAAATCAAAAGACCATCCTGATGCATCTTACGTGCTATGTGAACATTTATTTGCTTCGGATTGCATGTTGACTGGCTTCTAGAATAAGGGAGAAAAATTGGAAAAATCAAATTGAGATATGAGAGAGATAATTACCTGTCTTTAGAAAATCTGGTATCCAAAAAGTACCGAAACTCTGCCGAAATTTTGAGAAAAGAAAAGAGAAAAGGAAAAATTTTTCAAAAAATATTTGGCGTTGTTTTCTGTCACGTCAAAACTCCCCGAACTACGCAAGTTTGATTCCCACCGGATGTGGGATACGTAGGCAACCCTCACCGGGTCCAACTCCATTTTTGCAAGAATAACCCAAAAAAATATGAAATGTTGTTATTAGGTAATGTTGTTCTTGTCTAAATAGCAAAAATGTCCCCAAAAGGGTGTCGGAAGGCTGCTTTTGCAAGAATAGCCACCTATGGTCCTTTGTCCAATTTTTGGCCGATTAGCAAACACAGCCCTAAAATCTTCTTTCCTGAGGTGCTGAACGACCGTATTTGCAAAGGTGTTTTTGTTTTGAATTGCAATTTTGAAAAATTGATAATTTTCTCTTGAGTCAAAATAAATCATGGTCTTTTAACCAATCACTCTAAATAATTGTGTAGGATGAGCACTATTAAAAATGAACCCTTCACAGTCCTCGAGAAAATCCTGTTAGAACTCCATATGTGGTGGAATGAATTAGGGAAAGTCAGTAGAGATATTGTGATAAAAGCTTTGGGCGGTCTCATTGGTCTTTCGAAGATTAAGCCGAGGTTGGATATAATTGAGGCTTTAATACCTTTTTGGTACCCGGCGCATAATGTGTTCCATTTTTCTGATTTTGAGCTAACCCCTACGCTTGAGGAAATAGCGGGCTATGCTGTCTTAGTGGGAATCTCAGAAATCGGTACCCAGTGGCACCAAGAGCGGTGACTCCTCACAAGTTTCTGGACCTTCTGAGTATCAGCCGGGAAGTCAAAGATGGAAATTTGGCTGAGGGATTTTGCACATTCTACTTCTTGTACCGTCGTTTTAGGGATCCCTACGGTTTTGAGGCTCCGGATACTGGTCTAACTCATTCAGGGAACAAAGGTAAATGGGAAGCACGTCGGGGACTGGATTTTATAGTGGCATTCATGGGCATCTTAATCTGCCCAAGAAAGGATGGAAATATATAGTTGGGGCTCGTGGGAATGGCCGACTTCATGACTAAAATGGCTAATGGCACCATTATACCAATGATCCTAGTAGAGATTTATCGAGCTCTAACTGTTTGCCGAGAAGGGGGAAATTTTTTTTAGGGTTGCAACATGATTTTACAACTTTGGATGGAAGAACACCTTTGCCATCGTTCGGGGTACATGAACTATGGTATGACCGGTCTTAACTGCATTAAAGAACATGAAAACCGGGTAGAGGGTCATGAGTTTCCAGAAGGTATGGAGGCATGGTACGCACATTTGAGTTCCTTGACTGCAAGCAAAATTGAGTGGACATTCGGTTGGCTCCCGGTCACTGAAGTCATTTACATGTCGACCGAAGTGTGTTGTCTTCTATTAATGGGTCTCCGGAGCTAGGCAGGTACCAAACTATCCCACATGATGAAGATTTGAGTCAACAAGTCATTGAAGTAGGTCCAAAAGTTGTATTCCCGGAGGAAAAGGTTCTCCAAATTTGGCATCAGTGTAGGTTCCTGGAGCCAAAGACTCGGATACGGGATTTGTCCAAAGGCGAGTTAGAGCCTAGTTACACGACCTGGTATGGTAAAAGGTTTCAAGTCCATCAAGAGCCCGAACGGCCTGCCAAAAGGCCCCATGTCCAACAATTCACTAACGGGGCACATGAGCAATGGGATTGGTTGGCAAAAGAGACAAGCTACAGGGCCACGATAAGCAAATTGGAGGGACAAATCAGAGATTTTAAATTTGACAATAATGTATAGGCTGCTGCTGACGAAGGGGAGAAGAAGTTGGCCCAAGAAAATAAAGCCCTTCGAGCCCAAATCCAAAAAGTGAAGATAGCTGCTGAGAATCAGGAAAGGAGCCGAATGGATGAAAGACTCATAAATGGTCTTAGGAGGAAAATATCTGAGTACGAGGATGATTTGGAAAAATCCGAGGGTAGTCTGGCAAGAGCTCGGGCACAGTTGGCGAAGAACGCAGAGGGACAGGCAGAGTTTGTACGACAATTGAAAAGGAAATATGATGGAGAAGTCACAAACTTGAAGAAAATGCTAACTACCCTCGAGAATGAGATGGCCAAACAAAAAAAGAGCTTTAAAGTAGAGAGGGAACATTGTTATGCATTAATGTCTCAGCTAGAGGAAGATATCCAACAGCTGCAGGGTCAAAGCCATCATGACACCCAAGTGCTAGAAGCTAGGTCTCAACAAATCGGACGTTTTCTCCAAGAGAAAGGCATCATTAGGGAAAGGTTTAGAGCAATTGCCGACTACATCGTCATGAAATGCCATAAATGTGAAGACATGACTGAAACCACCTTTTTCGCCGCAGTGATGACCTTTTTTAGCCAAATAATGAATGACCTGGATCGTCTCCAAGGAGATCTTGCACATAGGCCCGTGGTGAGACCGACTGATATCCCACGGGCCCTTGGAGTAGTTTGGAAGCACTTATGTATTCTTAATTTTCATTTCAAGTCTGTATTTCAGTTTCTAGTTCTAGGGTTTGTTTCGAATCTGTTTTTAGTTTTTCAATTCCTACAAAGGTATGATGGAGTCTTTGTAACAGAGAAAATTATATGTTTTTATTTTTAATGAAAAATTTGAAAAAAAAACCCAAATTTTCTTTATTTCACATTTATGAACTACGTGATGATCTGATTCACGCAGTGTCGTGATACGTAGGCAATCCCAATCGAGCCCGGTCATGGTTTTAAATAATTCAAATAAAACAAAGAGAGAAAAACAAGAAAGAAGAGAGACAACAAAAAAAAAGAGGAAAAAAACAAGAATAAAAGAGAAAAAATGATAAAAATGCAAAAGAGAGCAAAAAGTGAAAAAGCGCCAAAAGAAAAGAAAGATCGGAGAGATAAACAAAAAGTCGGGTTGAGACACGCAACCGTTGCAAAACATGTAGAAACACATTTAATTGTATAGGTGCATCACACCCCCAATGTGCGATTCCCTGTGTGTTAATTGTCTCAAACTAACCGGTTTGTTGTGTCTACTGTTGAGTAGGTTTTGTTTTAAGGTGGTTGGTTTTGTGGTAACCTGGCTCCGCACCCTTACTTTACAAGATCCAAGGGAAGTGTCTAAATGTCGTGAGAAAGTCATCTACCAACAATTTCCATCCCAGAAGATAGCCGGATATCGGCTATCCCAACATCAGAGTCAGCGGCCGCTGAAGAAAATAGGATACTGCGCCTCCGTATGTTGGAAACGTGGGACGCTTGGTCCAACGGTAGAGAGCCGCCTCGTGCAATACCTGGCTTCCCCGAGCTACTTCCCAGAGCAAGCGGAACTTCCAACATCCCAATAAATCACCCAAACACCCCGCTCGGATATCCTACCATCTCAACCCACTTTACCGGAACGCCTTCTGAGGTTCGCCCCCGGGCATTGATTTCGGGAGTGGCCTCTAACATATTCACCGCACTACCAGCCTCGGCTATGGCACAACCCACTTTTCCCAGGACAAGCTTTGATCCATCATCTTTGTCACGACCCAATTCTCATCCCCGGTCATGATGGCGCCTCTCGTGAAGATAAGGCCAGCCAGAACAACGCGAATACCTCTTTAAGCAATTAATAAGCTTTTAGCAAATCCAGAACAAGTGTAAACAGTCATAAAACGCGAAAATAACAATACCAACATACGATACCAACCCGACACATCCCAAACCGGCGTGTCACAAGTCATGAGCTACTACGGAGTTTAAAATAAGTCTACAAAATGTAAAGTCTGATAAAATAGTCTGAAGGAAACTCAAGATATGAAATATGAGAGATAAGGGCTGCGGACGTCAACAGCTACCTCGTCGCTCCGACAAGCCTCCTGATCTGGAAAGAATCAGTGCTTAGGGGTAGACTCCGTAATGCCTGTATCTGCACACATGGTGGAGGGAGTAATGTGAGTACTCCGACCCAGTGAGTAATCATAATAAATAATAACCGAAGATAAGAAATCACATGATCGCACAAAGCAATTCTATTTCAGGCAGTAAAGGCAGTAAAACAGTAAAAACAGTACAATAATCAAATGAAACCTCCTTTTTAAAATCCGGTAAATCAGGTAAAACAACAGTAAATATGAGTAGAAATCTGCCCCTCGGGCCCAGTATCAATCACTTAGAACGGTATCAGCCCCTCGGGCTCAGTATCAGTCACTCAGAAACGGTATCAGCCCCTCGGGCTCAGTATCATATCACATGGGTACCCGCACTCATTGTGGGTGTGCAGACTCCGGAAGGGCCCCTTACGGCCCAAGCGTTATATCAACATAAGGCCTGAAAGCCTTCACACATCACACTCGAGGCCTAAAATCCTCCTCACAATACACTCCAGGCCTGAAAGCCTCCTCACATATCACTCGAGGCCTGAAAGCCTCTTCACATATCACTCGAGGCCTGAAAGCCTCCTCACAATACACTCAAGGCCTGAAAGCCTCACTCAGTCCAGAAACATCATAAGCCCCTCGGGCATCAATAAAATGATAGTTCTCAGCCCAAACAGCAGTAAAAATGTCATTTAAACCTCAGAATTCAATTAAAGCGGCTGAGTTTGCAAAACAGTATAATTATAAGGACTGAGTTCAAACAACGTATCAAAATAGTGGGGAAACAGTGATAGCAATCCCTGAAGGATTCAAGTAATCGACATTAAGCCCAAAACATGGCAACAAGCCCAAATCACGATGATAAACAAATCAGCTTAGTCAAATACGTGGTAAAATATCAAACGGAACGGACCAAGTCACAATCCCCAGTAGTAAACAACCCCGCGCTCTCCATTAAGCGCGTGTTTCACCTCAATATAGCACTACGTTGTGCAATTCCGGGGTATCAAACCCTCAAGATATCATTTACTATCATTACTCACCTCAAGCCGGCCAAAATCCTAGCTCGCTACGCCCTTGCCTCGCAAATCAACCTCCTCGCGCTTCGAATCTCGCCAAAACCACAAGGAATACGTTACAATAGACTAAGGGAATATAACCCAATCGAAAAGACTCGAAAAACATTGAAATTCACGAAATTGGCAAAACCCGAGCCCCGGGGCCACTTCTCGAAAAATCAGAAAATTAACATCACCGGATTCCTTATTTCGCCACGAGTCTATACATATAAAAATTACCAAAATCGGAGTCCATTTGACCCTTCAAACTCCAATTTGAAATACCAAATTCCCAAGCCCTAGCTTTACCCTCTTTTGATGAATTTCCACAAATTTCAATGTAAATTCTACCATTAGTTCATGTATTTAGGCCAAGGAACTCACCTCCAATCACACCTAGTCGAAATCCCCTTCAAATTGCGTCCAAGAGCTCTCAAGGTCGATCAAAAATGGTGGAAATGGACTTTTACTCGCGGAACAAAATGAGCATTAAAACCCTTCTGAGAACAGTGATTTTCGCATCTGCGGTTCCATTACCGCATTTGCGGCTACCGCTTCTGCGGTTAAAATTCCACTTCTGCGGATCTTCATTAATCCCACCACCGCTTCTGCGGTCCTCTATCCGCATATGCGGACTTTGCCTCTGTGGATGCTTGTCCGCTTCTGCGGAATTACCAAAGTCACACCTTTTCGCTTCTGCGACAAAACTACCGCATCTGCGGCATCGCAGATGTAGCTCCAAGTCCGCACCTGCGGAAACAGCCCCTTCCTCAGGAACTCGCACCTGCGACCAACCCCTCGCATCTGCGAAACCGCATATGCGGCCCTTCTTTCGCAGATGCGGAAACACCAGATACCAGCAAAACCAGCAATTTCACCAAGTCTAAAATCATCCCGATGACCATCTGAAATCACCCCGAGGCCTCCAAGACCTCAACCAAAAGTGCCAACCCATCCTAAAACATCATTCAAACTTGCTCCAATCATCAAAACACCACAATTAACACCAAAACCATCAAATTACATCGGATTCAAGCCTAAGTTCTTCTAAAACTTCCGAATTACGCATTTGATCAAAAACCCGATCAAAACACCTCCGAATGACCTGCAATTTTGCACACACATCCAAAATCACCTAACAAAGCTACAGCAACTCTCGGAATCCCATTCCGACCCTCGGATCAAAATCTCACCTATCAACCGGAATTCGCCAAAATACTAACTTCGCCAATTCAAGCTTAACTCTACACCGGACCTCCAAAATAAATTCCGATCACACTCCTATGTCACAAATCATCCCCCGAAGCTAACCAGATCACCAGAACTCACATCCGAGCCCTCTAACTCATAAGTCAACATCCAGTTGACTTTTCCAAAACAAACCTTCCTTAAAGAGACTATGTATCTCATTTCCATCAAAAATCAATCCAAATCGACTCGTTTACTCAAAACTCTTATAATGAAACATAAGGAAGTAGAAAAATGGGAAACAGGCTGGTAACTCACGTGACGACGGGCCGGGTCGTCACATCCTCCCCAACTAAAGCAAACGCCCATCCTCGAGCGGGTCAAGAAACATACTTGAAGTCTCAAACAGTTGAGGTATCTGCTCCGCATCTCTCGCTCGGTCTCCTAAGTAGCCTCCTCCACGGGTCGACCTCTCCACTGCACTTTCACCGAAGCAACATCCTTTGACCTCAACTTCCGAACCTGACAATCCAAACTGACTGCTGGCTCTACATCATAAGTCAAATCATCATCCAACTGAACTGTGTTGAAGTCCAATACATGGGACGGGCCCCCAACATACTTTCGGAGCATAGATACATGAAATACCGGGTGCACGCCCGCCAAGCTGGGTGGAAGGGCAAGCTCATAAGCCACCTCCCCAATCCTCCTTAGTACCTCAAAAGGCCCAACAAACCTCGGACTCAACTTCCCTTTCTTTCTAAACCGCATAACACCCTTCATGGGCGAAACCTTTAGCAAGACCTTCTCACCAACCATCTCGAACCTTCCGTTCTGCATGACTCTTCTGACGCGACTGAGCTGTATGAAGCCTCTCCTGAATTAGCTTCACCTTCTCCAAGGTATCCTGAACCATCTCTGTCCCCAATAGCCTAGCCTCACCGGGCTCGAACCAACCAACAGGAGATCTACACTGCCGCCCATACAACGCCTCATACAGAGCCATTTGAATGCTCGATTGATAACTGTTATTGTAGGCAAACTTTGCAAGCGGCAAAAACTCATCCCAAGAACCTCCAAGATCAATAACACAGGCATACAACATGTCCTCCAATATCTGAATAGTACGCTCGGACTGTCCGTCCGTTTGAGGATGAAATGCTGTGCTCAACTCCACCTGTGTACCCAACTCTCGCTGAAAAGTCTTCCAGAACTGAGAAGTAAACTGAGTACCCCTATCTGAGATAATAGACACTGGAACACCATGCAATCGAACAATCTCCCGGATAAAGATCCCTGCCAGCCGCTCCGATGATAGGTAGTACATACTGGAATAAAGTGCGCGGACTTGGTCAGCCGATCCACAATCACCCAAATCGAATCAAACTTCTTCAAAGTCCGAGGGAGACCACTCACAAAATCCATAGTAATGCTCTCCCACTTACACTCGGGAATAATCATCCGCTGAAGTACGCCACCCGGTCTCTGATGCGCTCATATTTCACCTGCTGACAGTTGAGACACCGGGCCACAAATCCTACAATGTCTTTCTTCATTCTTCTCCACCAATAGTGCTGCCTCAAATCCCGACACATATTCGCGGCACCCGGATGAATGGAATACCGCGAGCTGTGGGCCTCCTCCAATATCAACTCCCTAAGCCCATCCACATTGGGCACACAGATCCGGCCCTGCATCCTCAACACACCATCCTCACCAATAGTCACGTCTTTGGCATCATCATGCTGAACCCTGTCCTTAAGGACAAGCAAATGCGGATCATCATACTGGCGCTCTCTAATGCGATCATATAAGGAAGACCGAGAAACCACACAAGCCAACACCCGATTGGGCTCCGAAATATCTAGTCTTACCAACCGATTGGCCAAGTCCTGAACATCAACTACGAAGGGCCTCTCCCCAACTGGAATATACGCCAAACTCCCCATACTAACTGCCTTTCGGCTCAAAGCATCGGCCACTACGTTGGCCTTCCTCGAGTGATACAGAATGGTAATATCATAATCCTTATGTAACTCTAGCCACCTCCGCTGCCTCAAATTACGATCCTTTTGCTTGAACAAATGCTGAAGAGTGCGATGATCGGTGAATACCTCACAAGATACGCCATACAAGTAGTGCCTCCAAATCTTCAAGGCTTGAACTATAACAACCATCTCAAAATCATGTATCGGGTAGTTCTTCTCGTGAGGTTTCAACTGACGAGAAGCATATGCAATAACTCTACCCTCCTGCATCAATACACATCCGATCCCAACTCTCGAAGCATCACAATATATGGTATAAGAACCTGAAGCTGTCGGCAAAACCAACACTGGAGGCGTGCTCAATGCTGTCTTGAGCTTCTGAAAGCTCTCCTCACACTCGTCCGACCATACAAATGGAGCACCCTTCTGAGTCAACTTGGTCAAGGGCGATGCAATAGAGGAAAATCCCTGAACAAATCGGCGATAATAACCTGCCAACCCAAGGAAACTACGAATCTCTGTGGCTGAGGTCGGTCTAGGCCAACTCTGAACCGCCTCTATCTTCTTCGGGTCAACCTGAATACCCTCGCTGGACACCACGTGCCCCAAGAAAGCTACTGAGCTGAGCCAAAACTCACACTTGCAGAACTTTGCATAAAGCTTCTCCTCCCTCAATCTCTGCAATACAACTCGCAAATGCTGTGCGTGCTCCTCCTGGCTACACGAGTACACCAATATCATCAATAAAAACAATAACGAACGAATCCAGATATGGCCAAAACACACTGTTCATCAAATGCATGAACGCTGCTGGGGCATTAATCAGTCCAAAGAACATAACAAAAAACTCATAGTGCCTATATCTAGTCCTGAAAGCAGTCTTCATAATATCCGAATCCCTGATCTTCAACTGGTGATAGACCGAATGGAGGTCAATCTTGGAGAACACGCTCGCTCCCTAAAGCTGGTCAAATAAATCATTAATACGAGGCACGAGATACTTGTTCTTCACTGTTACTTTGTTCAATTGCCTGTAGTCAATGCACATTCTTATGGTGCCATCCTTCTTCTTCACAAACAGAACCGGTGCACCCCCACGGTGACACAAAAGTGTCGAATGAACCCCTTATCTAGGAGTTCCTGAAGCTGATCCTTTAATTCTTTCAACTCCGCTGGTGCCATACGATATGGCAGAATGGAAATGGGCTGAGTGCCCAACACCAGGTCAATACCAAAATCAATGTCCCTGTCTGGTGGCATGCCCGGCAGGTCTACAGGAAAAATATCGGAAAACTCCCTCATAACTAGGACAGAATCAATGCTAGGAGTCTCGGCTCCAACGTCAACCCTGATGGGAACATAGTCAGTCATACCATGCCACTCGATCCTCGGTACACCCGGAATAGCCAAAGTGACTGTCTTAGCGTGACAATCTAGAATAGCATGACACGGAGATAACCAGTCCATGCCCAAAATAACATCAAAATCTACCATGCTCAATAGCAACAGATCAACTCGGGTCTCCATACCCCCAATAGTAACCAAACATGATCGGTATACATGGTCTACAATAACAGTATCGCCCACCGGGGTAGATACATGAACAGGTAAAGCAAGATACCCTTGGGTCGTACCCAAATGATGAGCAAAATATGAGGACACATAAGAATAGGTGAAACCGGGATCAAATAAGACTGAGGCATCCCTGTGGTAGACTGAAATAATACCTGTAATAACAACATCCGAGGCAATAACATCTGTCCTACCCTGGAGAGCATAAAAGCAAGCCTGACCACCGCCCGATCCACCTGCACCTCTGGGGCGACCCCTGGCTGCCTGACCCTCACCCCTAGCTGGCGGGGCGGGTGCTGAAGAAACTGGACCAGAAGACGAGGGCTGACCCCTCTACTGAGATGAGCTAGCAGCACGACAAGGACACTGCCTCCACATATGCCTAAACTCTCCGCACTCATAACAACTCCCAGGTGCCGGAGAATGGGACTGAAGGGAACCCCTCATGCCGGAGTGACTAGCTGACGCACTTGGCCTAGAAGAACCCTGAGAGACGGGGCACGAGATGAACTCTGTGCTGGAAGAGCGCTGAGTGAAGGCTGACTCTGCTGAGAACCATGAT
The DNA here is from genome assembly GCF_001879085.1 of Nicotiana attenuata. Lineage (NCBI taxonomy): Eukaryota > Viridiplantae > Streptophyta > Magnoliopsida > Solanales > Solanaceae > Nicotiana > Nicotiana attenuata. Next base: position 40,132 of record NW_017671071.1, on the reverse strand, counting down.
GACCACGACCTGAAGATGCCCCGCGATACTCGAGACGAGCCGACTGAGCGGGCCTGAAAGAACGACCCCGACCTGCTGGAATTGGCCCCTCGAAGGAGCACCACTGTAACTGCCAGAACCTTGAGGCCTCTTGGCCTCCCTCTCCTCTCGATCCTGACGGCGAACCTCCTCGATCTCTCGGGCTATATCAACCACCTCCTCGAATAAAGCACCCAATACTCTCTCTATAGTCATAAGAACACATAGGTGGTAGTTATGACCATCAACAAATCTCCTGATCTGCTCACCATCTGACGGAACCATCCAGACGGCATAACGAGCCAACTCTGAAAACCTCTTCTCGTACTGGGACACAATCATATCTACCTGCCGTAGCCACTCAAACTGCCTGTGCAGCTCCTCTCTGCGGGACTGCGGTACATACTTCTCCAAGAAGAGAGTGGAGAACTCCTGCCAAGTCAAAGGTGCTGCACCGGTCGGCCTACGCCTCTCATACGCCTCCCACCAAGTGAAGGCAGCCCCAGAAAACTAAAAAATAGTAAAAGCCACACCACTAGACTCGAGAATCCCCGATGTACAAAGTATCCACTAACATCTGTCAAGAAAACCCTAGGCATCCTCTCCCTCAGTACCACTAAATGTCGGAGGCTGGAGTCTACCAAACCTCTCGAGATGATGCTACTCATCCTCGGGCATAGCTGGAACCCTGAACTCCTGCACTGGTGCAACTGGCTGAGCTGGAGGTGCCTCTGGTGTTTGTAATCCCTGCACTCCCTGCTCAGGTGTGCAAGCAGCGGGTGTCTGATTGCCTCCCCCGGCCTGTGAAGTAGCTGCTGCTGTTGTAGTGGCTAAAACCACCTGAGCCAGGCCCGAGCACACTGTCAAGATCTTAGCTAATGTCTCCTGAAGGCCAGGAATCACTATGGGCACAGCTGGTGCCTGGACTGGTACTGCTGGAGCCTGATTCGGAACTGGGGCAGCTGGTGGATCAATAGGTGCTGCCCTCGCTACTCTGCCTCGGCCACGACCACGACCGCGTCCACGACCTTTGGTAGCCTCAGTAGGTGGCACTGGTGGTCGTCCGTCACGTCCGGTAGCTCGTTTCCTCACCATCTGTGAGAGAATAGAATGAAGAGGAGTTTAGTATTCGGTTCAACAAGTTCGCACGACAAGAATTTCAAGAATGTGAAGTTTTCCTAAAGGTTCTGCAGCCTCTCGAGGATAAGTACAGACGTCTCTATACCGATCCGCGAGACTCTACTAAACTAACTCATGACTCATGAGACCTAGTAACCTAGGCTCTGATACCAACTTGTCACGACCCAATTCCCATCCCCGGTTGTGATGGCGCCTCTCGTGAAGACAAGGCCAGCCAGAACAACGCGAATACCTCTTTAAGCAATTAATAAGCTTTTAGCAAATCTAGAACAAGTGTTAACAGTCATAAAACGCGAAAATAACAATACCAACATACGATACCAACCCGACACAGCCCAAACCGGGGTGTCACAAGTCATGAGATACTACAGAGTTTAAAATAAGTCTACAAAATGTAAAGTCTGATACAATAGTCTGAAGGAAACTCAAGATATGAAATAGGAGAGATTTGGGCTGCGGACGTCAACAGCTACCTCGTCGCTCCGACTAGCCTCCTGATCTGGGAAGAATCAGTGCTTAGGGGTAGACTCCGTAATGCCTGTATCTGCACACATGGTGCAAGGAGTAATGTGAGTACTCCGACCCAGTGAGTAATAATAATAAATAATAACCAAAGTTAAGAAATCACATGATCGCACAAAGCAATTATATTTCAGGCAGTAAAGGCAGTAAAACAGTAAAAACAATACAATAATCAAATGAATCCTCTTTTTTAAAATCCGGTAAATCAGGTAAAACAACAGTAAATAATGAGTAGAAATCTGCCTCTCGGGCCCAATATCAATCACTCAGAACGGTATCAGCCCCTCGGGCTCAGTATCAGTCACTCTGAAACGGTATCAGCCCCTCGGGCTCAGTATCATATCAAATGGGTACCCGCGCTCACTGTGGGTGTGCAGACTCCGGAGGGGCCCCTTACGGCCCAAGCGCTATATCAGCATAAGGCCTGAAAGCCTTCATACATCACACTTGAGTCCTGAAAGCCTCCTCACAATACACTCGAGGCCTGAAAGCCTCCTCACATACCACTCGAGGCCTGAAAGCCTCCCCACATATCACTCGAGACCTGAAAGCCTCCTCACATATCACTCGAGGCCTGAAAGCCTCCTCACAATACACTCAAGGCCAGAAAGCCTCACTCAGTCCGGAAACATCATAAGTCCCTCGGGCATCAATCAAATGATAGTTCTTAGCCCAAACAGTAGGTAAAAATGTCATCTAAACCTCAGAATTCAATTAAAGCGGCTGGGTTTGTAAAACAGTATAACTATAAGGACTGAGTTCAAATAACGTATCAAAATAGAGAGGAAACAGTGATAGCAATCCCTGAAGGATTCAAGTAATCAGCATTAAGCCCAAAACATGGCAACAAGCCCAAATCACGATGATAAACAAATCAACTTAGTCAAATACGTAGTAACATATCAAACGGGACGGACCAAGTCACAATCCCCAGTAGTAAACAACCCCGCGCTCGCCATTAAGCGCGTGTTTCACCTCAATATAGCACTACGTTGTGAAATTCCGGGGTTTCCAACCCTCACGATATCATTTACTATCATTACTCACCTCAAGCCGCCAAAATCCTAGCTCGCTATGCCCTTGCCTCGCAAATCAACCTCCTCGCGCGTCGAATCTGGCCAAAACCACAACGCATACGTTACAATAGGCTAAGGGAATATAACCCAATCTAAAAGACTAAAAAAACATCGAAATTCACGAAATTGGCAAAACTCGAGCCCCGGGCCCACTTCTCGAAAAATCAGAAAATTAACATCACCAGATTCCTCATCTCACCACGAGTCTATACATATCAAAATTTCCAAGATCGGAGTCCATTTGACCCTTCAAATTCCAATTTGAAATACCAAATTCCCAAGCCCTAGCTTTACCCTCTTTTGATGAATTTCCACAAATTTCAATGTAAATTCTACCATTAATTCATGTATTTAGGCCAAGGAACTCACCTCCAATCACACCTAGTCGAAATCCCCTTCAAATTCCGTCCAAAAGCTCTCATGGTCGATCAAAAATGGTGGAGATGGACTTAAACTCGCGGAACAAAATGAGCATTAAAACCCTTCTGAGAACAGTGATTTTCGCATCTGTGGTTCCATTACCGCATTTGCGGCTACCGCTTCTGCGGTTAAAGTTCTGCTTTTGCGGATCTTCATTAATCCCACCACCGCTTCTGTGGTCCTCTATCCGCATATGCGGACCTCGCCTCTGCGGATGCTTGTCCGCTTCTGCGGAATTACCAAAGTCACACCTTTTCGCTTCTGCGACCAAACTACCGCATCTACGGCATCGCAGATGCGGCTCCAAGCCCGCACCTGCGGAAACAGCCCCTTCCTCAGGAACTCGCACCTGTGACCAACCCCTCGCATCTGCGGAACCGCATATGCGGCCCTTCTTCCGCAGATGCGGAAACACCAGATACCAGCAAAACCAGCAATTTCACCAAGTCTAAAATCATCCCGATGACCATCCGAAATCACCCCCAGGCCCCCGGGACCTCAACCAAAAGTGCCAACCCATCCTAAAACATCATTCAGACTTGCTCCAATCATCAAAACACCACAATTAACACCAAAACCATCAAATTACATCGGATTCAAGCCTAAGTTCTTCTAAAACTTCCGAATTACGCATTTGATCAAAAACCCGACCAAAGCACCTCCGAATGACCTGCAATTTTGCACACACATCCAAAATCACCTAACGAAGCTACATCAACTCTCGGAATCCCATTCCGACCCTCGGATTAAAATCTCACCTATCAACCGGAATTCGCCAAAATACTAACTTCGCCAATTCAAGCCTAATTCTACACCGGACCTCCAAAATAAATTCCGATCACACTCCTAAGTCAAAAATCATCCCCCGAAGCTAAAAAAATAACCGGAACTCACATCCGAGCCCTCTAACTCATAAGTCAACATCCGGTTGACTTTTTCAAAACAAACCTTCCTTAAAGAGACTATGTGTCTCATTTCCATCCAAAATCAATCCAAATCGACTCGTTTACTCAAGACTCTTATAATGAAACATAAGGAAGTAGAAAAATGGGAAACGAGGCGGTAACTCACGTGACAACGGGCCGGGTCGTCACAATCTTTTACTTTCCAAGTACCACTTTTTTCATCAGACACGGCCCATTTCACCACCAATTCTTACCCCCAACAACCTCGGTACGAGTTTACTGCGGGACAAGAGAAAGCTGCAAAGAACCCCGAACAAGAGGAAATCACTCGGGAAGTGAGAAGCATGGAACAAAGCCTCAAGAATATACAAGGTTTAAGTGGCCAGAAGAGAGTATCCTACGTCGATTTATGTATGTTCCCACATGTTCACCTGCCCATTGGTTTTAAGACCACCAAGTTCGAAAAGTATGACAGGCACGGGGACCCCATAGCCCACCTCAAGAGGTATTGCAATCAACTAAGAGGGCCAGGCAGAAAAGAAGAACTTCTAATGGCTTATTTCGGAGAGAACCTAGTCGGCATTGCATCCTAGTGGTATACGGATCAAGACATATCTAGCTGGCACATATGGGATGATTTGGCTCGAGATTTCATCAGGCAATCCCAGTACAACATAGACATAGCTCCTGACAGAATTTCCCTGTCAAATCTTAAAAAGAAGTCTTCGGAGAGTTTCCGAGAATATGCTGTTAAGTGGCGCGAACAAACGGCCAGGGTGAAGCCACCGATGGATGAGACCGAGATGGTCAGTGTTTTTCTACAAGCCCAAGAGGCCGACTACTTCCAGAATATGATGTCTGCTATGGGAAAGTCGTTTGCTGAGGCTATCAAGATTGGGGAGATAGTCGAGAATGGTCTGAAAACAAGTCGCATATTGAGCCAATCTGCTATAAGAGCTACGTCCCAAGAAATCCAGAGCGGGTCAGGAAGAATAGCAAGCAGAAAGAAGAAAGAAGAAGTGGAGATGGTGGCTTCAAGTCTGAGAAAACCCCGTCAACCCAAAGGTTACTTCCCTCATAACACCCCGCAACATTGCTATCCTCACCAGGATGTGTCTTATGCCATGGCTCTTCAGCCTTACGCGGTGATGAATGCCCAGCAATATGCTCAGCCACAACAACAGTTTAACCAAAACCGAGCTCCACTTCCTAGAAATAACCTTCCTCACCAAGCTCCATATAATCCCCGACCCCCACAAAATAATTTCATATACAATGCCCGTGCCCGGGAGCCACCCAGAAGAAACAACTTCACGCCTATTGGTGAATCATACTCTAGCCTTTTCCCTAAGCTGGTCCAAATGGGTTTGTTGCAACCCGTACCCCAAACCAGGAAAAACCCACAGTCGCTCTCCTACCGATACAGTACTCGATGTGCTTACCATTCAAGAGCGGAAGGGCATGATACTGAAGACTGTTGGACTCTTAAAAGAGCGGACGAAACTCTAATAGAGCAAAAGCGGATAGTGCTGAAAGATGAAGAGATTCCCAATGTGACCAATAACCCATTGCCGACTCACAACAACGGGCTAGTTATTGGGATGATTTCCGAAGATAAGGAGTTTAACCCAGCCCTGAAAGCCATCATTGCCATCGCCGATGTTGAAAAGAATCCAAGGCCGGCTGCAAAGCAAGACAAGGGGGAGAAAAAGAATAACTCCACCCCCCAAAGTGTAGAAAATACGAAGGAAACCAAAACAGGGGCAATACCTCCCAAAGATGCCATTCTTTATGTTCCCCGGACCCACAGGAAAGAACAGTTTGTGTTAAGTCCCTCCAAGAGGTTTGAGCCAAACAAAGGACCTAAGATGTACGTACCGAGAGGGACTTATATGGTGCAGGGGGCGGTAATTTCACCAAGGCTGAATGAGCCCGTGGTTATCAGCCGCGCACCATAAAAGCCCATGAAGGACCCCACTGCCGTCCCATGGAATTACAACAAAGCGGTAGTGACGTACAAGGGAAAAGAAATCATGCGGGAAGTAAATGAAACTAACCCATACGAGAAATACCTCAACTTGGAGGAATTGAACAAAGCGAAAAAGAAGCGTTTCCCGCTCAAAAAGCCCGTCAGAGCTGGGGAAGCCGAGGAATTCTTCCGAAATATGAAAGCCTCAGACTACGAGGTAATTGACCAACTCCGGAAGTCTCCCTCTAAGGTCTCGCTCTTGTCTCTATTGATAAGATCGAATGAGCATCAGAATGTGTTGATAAAGACCCTCAATGAAGCCTATGTTCCATTTGAAACCACTGTTGAGCAATTGGAAAGGATGGCGGAAAGATTCTTCGAAGTCAACCGAATTTCATTTAGCAGAAATGATTTGCCCCCGGAAGGGGCTGCCCACAACAAAGCTCTCCATTTGACAGTTAATTGTGAAGGGTACTATGTGAAAAGAGTCATGCTGGATGGCGGATCTGGGGTTGACATCTGCTCCCTCTCAACTTTGCAAAGAATGGAAATTGGGACTGAGAGAATAAGGCCTAACGATGTCTATGTGCGTGCCTTTGATGGCATCAAGAGAGACACAATAGGGGAGATCGATTTGATCTTGACTATCGGTTCTGTGGATTTTGAAGTGACGTTTCAGGTCTTGGACATGGACACCTCTTATAATTTTCTCTTAGGAAGGCCTTGGATCCATGTTGTAGGGGCCGAACCTTCTACTCTCCACCAAATGGTGAAATCTGAACTCAAAGATCAGGAAATCGTGGTCCATGGGAGGACGAGCAATCAATTTACAGGGACCCGTCAGTCCCATGTCTCGAGGCTAGGGAAGGTAGCGAGCACATAGTCTATCAAGCTTTTGAGGTTGTGGTCGCAGATCAATGTGAGGAAGGAAGCCCGTGTCCTCAACCCTTTCTGTCAAATGCGTTGGTCATGGTCGCTACTGAAATGGTCAAGCACGATTATAAGCTCGGGAAGGGGCTCGGGGCATCATTGCAAGGTATCACAAAACCTATTACTCTGACTGCCAGCGAGAAGTTCTTCGATGTGGGTTTTCACGCCACACCAGCTGATGTGACATGGGAAAATGAACAAAAGAGCAATGGTTGGGTGTTGCCACAGCCAATCCCGCATCTTTTCAAAACATTCGTCAAGCCCAGATACATAGAGGAGGAAGATGAGGCCTACACGGCCGAGGAAATTGAAGACATATGTGGAGCCATGAGGCAAATGTTATATGAGACTCACACGGTCCAGTCGGGAGAAGGCTCGAGCACTGCTGAGGTGCAATATATGGGGCCCAATGCCAAGCTGCAAAACTGGAAGGCTACTCCGTTCCCAGTGAGGCGGGAATCCCGGTAGTCCAGTCTTGCCACCTTTTCTACATTCTGAGTTATTCCAGGGTGTAACTTGAATGTTTCTTTTAGTTTATTGTCTTTAAAATTCCAATGTAAACCCTTCTATCTTCAAATTCAATGAAATGAAATCAATATTTCATCGTCTATGAATCTCTTTCTATATTCTTTTTTATTTTTGTTTCTTTTCTTATTTCTTCTTTCAGTTCTAATAATGCGAACTTAAATAACATACATGCTTGCGGACTTCATGCCCAGATCCTAACACACTGTCTAATTGTGAAATAATGAATCAAGAACCAAAATACGATGAAGATGAGGCTTTTAGGGAACTAAACCGAGAATTGGAACAATTTGAGAATAAGCCTAAGCCAAACTTAAATGAAACTGAGCCAGTTAATTTGGGTAGTTCAGAAGAGGTCCAAGAAACCATGATAAGCATTCACACAGATGAAAGAACTAGGGATGCACTAATCCAACTTTTGATCGAATTCAAAGATGTGTTTGTTTGGTCCTACGATGATATGCCAGGACTAAGTGTTGATTTAGTGGTGCACAAATTTCCAACTTACCGCAATCATCCCCCTGTCAAGAAAAAATAGAGAAAGTTGAAAACTGACATCAGTGACAAGATCAAAGAAGAGGTCACCAAACAGTTGAAAGCGGGTGTAATCCGAGTGGTCCGGTACACCACATGGTCGGCTAATGTGGTCCCAGTGCCAAAGAAAGATGGGAAAACCTGAGGGTGTGTTGACTGTCGGGATCTAAATAAAGTAAGCCCCAAAGACAACTTCCCTTTGCCAAACATCAACATCATTGTTGACAACTGTGCCAACATGAGATACAGTCTTTCGTGGATTGTTATGCTGGATATCATCAGGTCTTGATGGATGAAGAACATGCGGAAAAGACGGCCTTCACCACACCCTGGGGCACTTACTGTTACAGGGTCATGCCTTTTGGTTTGAAGAACGCCGGGGCAACTTACATGAGAGCTATGATCGCCATCTTTCATGACATGATGCACCAAGAAATCGAGGTATATATGGACGATGTGATCATTAAATCCTGAACGCAGGATGACCATGTTCGGGATCTGAGAAAGTTTTTTGAGCGTCTGCGAAAGTATGACTTGAAGTTAAATCTAGCTAAATGTGCATTTGGAGTTCCGTTTGGGAAACTCTTGGGATTTATAGTCAGTCGAAGGGGCGAGCTAGATCTAACGAAGATAAAGTCTATTTAGGATCTGCCTCCTCCGAGAACCAAGAAAGAGGTTATGAGTCTATTGGGAAGGTTGAATTACATCAGCCGGTTCATTGCTCAGTTGAATTCCACATGTGAGCCCATATTTAAGCTATTGAAGAAAGATGTGGCGATTAAATGGACAGATGAGTGTCAAGAAGCCTTCGACAAAATCAAAGAATATCTGTCAAATCCGTCAGTCTTGGTACCACCCGAACCTGGAAGGTCTTTGTTTTTGTTTTTGACAGTCTTGGAGAATTCCTTTGGATGTGTTCTCAGGCAACATGTTGTGACCGGGAAGAAAGAACAGGCAATATACTATTTGAGCAAGAAGTTCACTAGTTATGAAGCCAAATACACTTTGATGGAAAGGACTTGCTGCGCCCTAACTTGGGTCGCTCAAAAGCTGAGGCATTACCTATTGGCCTACACCACCTATCTCATCACCAGGTTGGATCCTTTAAAGTACATATTCCAGAAGCCGATGCCCACAGGGAGGTTGGCAAAACGGCAAATCCTGCTCACCGAGTTCGACATAGTCTATGTCACCCGCACGGCAATGAAAGCTCAAGCTTTGGCGGATTACCTAGCTGAAAACCCTATTGATGATGAATATCAGCCTTTGAGTACTTACTTTCCGGATGAGAAAGTAAATTCAGTTGAGGTAATTTCAGAAGACACCAATGCTTGGAAAATGTTCTTCGATGGAGCTGTGAATGCAAAAGGTGTCGGGATTGGGGCAATCTTGATCTCACCCACTGGTCAGCATTATCTGGCCACAACCCGGCTTTGGTTTTTCTGCACAAACAACATTGCCGATTATGAAGCCTGCATTATAGGTATGAACATGGCAATCAACCAAGATGTGGAAGAATTGTTAATCATGGGAGATTCGGACTTGATTATACGACAAGCTCAGGAAGAATGGGAAACTCGGGATGTCAAGCTTATTCCATACAGGCAACATGTGCAAGATCTTAGCAAGCGGTTCAAATCTGTCGAGTTCAGGTACGTTCCTCGGTTTCACAATGAGTTAGCCGATGCACTATCTATTTTGGCCTCGATGTTGCCGTATCCAGGCAATGTCCACATTGACCCGTTGGAAATCCAAATCTAAGAAAGGCATGGTTATTGCAATACGGTTAAGGTATAACCAAATGTTCAGCCATGGTATCATGATATCAAGAGATTTTTGAAAAAAAAGGAATATCCCGAGCAAGCCAGTGGAGACCAAAAGAGAACATTAGAAGGCTTGCTAGTGGCTCGTTCTTGAGCGGAGAAGTCTTGTACAAAAGGACTCCAGATCTGAACCTTTTAAGATGTGTGGATGCCCAAGTGTCCGGAAGAATCATGAGTTAAGTACACGCAGGAGTGTGTGGACCTCATATGAATAGATACACCCTTGCAAAGAAAATCCTTCGAGTAGGTTATTACTGGATGACTATGGAAAAGGATTGCTTCAGTTTTGTCCGAAAGTGTCATCAGTGTCAGGTACACGGTGACCTGATTCATGCGCCGCCTTCAAAATTACATCCTATGTCAGCACCGTGGCCATTTGTTGCTTGGGGGATGGATGCCATTGGGCCAATCTATCCAAAAGCTTCAAATGGGCACAGATTCATATTAGTTGCCATTGACTACTTCAAAAAATGGGTTGAAGCAATCACTCTCAAAGCCGTCACTAAGAAAGCAGTGGTAGACTACGTGCACTCCAACTTCATCTGCCGTTTTGGTATTCCTACAACTATCATTACGGACAATGCTGCAAACTTGAATAGTCACTTGATGAGGGTGATATGTGAACAATTTAAGATCACGCATCGGAATTCTACCCCTTATAGGCCCAAAGCTAATGGTGCTGTTGAAGCGGCAAACAAAAACATCAAGAAGGTGCTTAGAAAAATGATTCAAAGTTCTAGACGGTGGCATGAAAAGTTGCCGTTTGTATTGTTGGGATATCGCACAACTGTCCGCACATCAGTCGGAGCAACACCCTATCTATTGGTTTATAGCACTAAAGCCGTAATACCCGTAGAAGTTGAAATTCCATCTCTCCGAATCATCGTTGAAGCTGAGATTGAGGATAATGAGTGGGTCAAGACCCGTCTAGAATAGTTAACCTTGATTGATGAAAAACGGATGGCCGCAGTTTTCCACGGGTAGTTGTATCAACAAAGAATGGCCCGGGCCTACAACAAGAAAGTGAGGCCAAGGAACTTTGAAGTGGGGCAACTCATCTTGAGACGTATTCTCCCGCATCACAAGGAAGCAAAAGGAAAGTTCGCTCCAAACTGGAAAGTTCCGTACATGATAAGAAAATTGTTACCGACAGGGGCACTGTACTTGGGAGACATTGATGGAAATGACCTTGAAACAACTGTCAATGCAGACGCGGTCAAAAGGTATTACGTTTAGCCCTTCTGCGGTACCAATATTATCCAATTGGAATGACGAAGGCTTTCATTCTCGCTACCCTAACACTTCAACCCTTTGCTAACCCTTTGAGTCGGTTACCTTTCTTTGATTATCCTCTGTGGAACCAGAAAACATTTGTAAAAAAAGAAAGTCATCAATCAAAATCAAAAACAAAAGTTTCCCTGAACTACGTTTGACTTGATTCCGAAAGGATACGTAGGCAGCCTCTCTTTGGGGTTCAGTCACACCAAAACGAAAATCCAAATTTCCCCAAAAGTAAAACTGGGGCAGAACTTATAATGGTTCGACAATGATCCCGCTTGAATGGTTCCAAAGTTGTAATTCAATCCAAATTCTTTTTACCCCAAACCTTGTTCAAGTCCTTCCGATCAATCGGTGAGAATATTCAAGGATTTGGAGAATGCAGCTGCTTGGATCTGATGCAATCAAAATGAGAGAAATAAAATGAGAGAGTCTTGTTGGGGGAAAACCCACACGGGCACCGTAAGGCGATGGTGAGCAGAGAAATTGAATACGAGAGAGTCTTGTTAGTGAAAACTCGCAAAGAGCACCTATAAGGCGATGGTGAGAAGAGAAATGAGAGAGGTCCGTTGGCGAAAACCCGCAAAGGGCGCCATTGATCGAAAAGAAGGAGTTCCTTACAACCATCGGCACTGATAGAGTCCTGGCAAGATTTCTCGGTTTTGAGATACGAGTTATGATGGGTTTATGAGGGATTGGATAGTTGTGCAGATCGGGTATCCAGTCCAAGAAGCATGTCATGTCTATTGAAGTTTGCATGCACTCCAGATAAGTCCTTCTTTCCACCTCGAAAGGGACACTTCTCTTTAAATTCATTATCCTGTCCTTTGTTTACTTTTCTTTGAATCCCTTTCGGTTTAATCCTCCTCCGAAACTAATACAAAGAAAAGATGGCAAGATTGGTTTTACAGGGTTCTACTTAACAAAAGCCAAATTCAAGGAAAAGCACCCAGCCTCAGCAGGTGCATCAAGTCGATCTCGACTAGCCATGATGGCCGATGCTTCAGAGTCAAAATTATTGAAAAGGGAAAAATCCAAAGTCAAGTGCCCATAAAGTCAAAATAAGATGAAAAGGCCAAACCCCCATGCGGTTGAACCATCATGTAAAATTTTGAAAAGTCAAGATCCCTGGGTTTAGAGGAGAGATCGATCTCCAGAGAGACAGCGAGCAATAGAGGTTTTCATCGAAAGAGTTGGGCCGAGATCAAAACAATCAAGGCCACAAAACCAACCACCATTTCAAACTAACAATTTTTCTTTGTTTGAAAACATGAAACAGGTGCAATCTAAAGCAACCTTGCAAGAAGCAGGTGCAACCAAAAGAAACTGCACAAGGGCTAGAAACAGTTTTGCAGCAATAATCAATCCAAAAAGGAAGTCTCTTCCAAATCTTTTCCTGCATTCTTACTCATTTTTTCTTTAAAAAAAATAGTAGCCTAAGGTCCCCAATCTCTAGTTACGTTTTCTTTTCCAACATAGGGTCTCCACTCCCTGGTTGAATTTATTTTAAACATAGGGTCTCTACTCCCTAGTCACTTTTCCAACATAGGGTCTCCACTCCCTAGTTGACTTTATTTGAGACATAGGGTCTCCACTCCCTAGTCACTTTTCCAACATAGGGTCTCCACTCCCAAGTTAAATTTATTTTAGACATAGGGTCTCCACTCCCTAGTCACTTTTCCAACATAGGGTCTCCACTCCCTAGTTGAAGTTGTTTTAGACATAGGGTCTCCACTCCCTAGTTGAATTTATTTTAGACAAAGGGTCTCCACTCCCTAGTCTTTTTTCCTACATAGGGTCTCCATTCTCTAGTTGAATTTACTTTAGACATAGGGTCTCTACTCCCTAGTTTGCTTTTACAACATAGGGTTTCCACTCCCTAGTTGAAGTTATTTTAGACATAGGGTCTCCACTCCCTAGTCACTTTTCCAACATAGGGTCTCCACTCCCTAGTTGAATTTATTTTAGACATAGGGTCTCCACTCCCTAGTCACTTTTCCAACATAGGGTCTCCACTCCCTAGTTGAATTTATTTTAGACATAGGGTCTCCACTCCCTAGTCACTTTTCCAACATACGGTCTCCACTCCCTAGTTGAATTTACTCTAGACATAGGATCTCCACTCCCTAGTTGAAGTTACTTTAGACATAGGGTCTCCACACCCTAGTCACTTTTCCAGCTTGGGGTCTCCACTCCCTAGTTGAAGTTAGTTTAGATATAGGGTCTCCACTCCCTAGTCTCTTTTCCAACATAGGGTCTCCACTCCCTGGTTAATTTCATTATAGATATAGGGCCCCACTACCTAATCTCTTTTCCCCAAGGATACACAATCCTGATTTTATTGCTTTCAATAAAGAAATAGTTTAGATTTTTATTACCAATAACTCACGAAATTTAGCTAGTGAAAATTGGGGCAAAAAATTTCATTCGTTTGTTTGCATTGGCGCCCGAATAGGTTTTCACCGTGAGGCACAAGGTTTGAGATGACCAAAAGAAGAAGTCTCAACCCTAATAAAAGAAAGGAAGAACAAGAAAAGAAGTTGAACTCCAAGTATAGAAGCGGAGAAAAGATGCGGACTGCCCAAGATATGATTGAAGTCACAAGCTTTGCATGTCCCGTCTTGATCCGAAAAGTCGAAGAATGAACCAAAGGTTGCAGCTAACTAGTATCGAGATTCAGATTAGAGTCTGCAGGAAGAACTGACCAAGACTCAAGATCAAGCTTTAGAAGGTTTATAGATAGGAATCTTGTAACTCGTAGTTGATAGGCTTAGTTAGTTTAGCTTTTCATTTTTCCTTTCGGTGTAATAAGGAGCTCAGCACACAGACAGCAGCAACAGCAGTGAAATCACGGTTTCCTGGTAGTCCCAGCTACCAAAACTTCAAGAACTACACTGACCTGATTCCTTTATAGCCAGGGATATGTAGGCAACCTCCGAAGCAAGGTTCGGTCATACTTTTTCAAAAGATTCTTCTCATGGAGTTTCAAACGGGCAAAAATCGCTCGTAATTGCTCATTTTATCTTTGCCCGAAAACCCTTCGTGTTCCCGAGCAAAGAGGGGTAGCTGTGAGCATGTGATTTTTGTCATATATGAATTACTGCTATAAAACCCAAGAAAATAAAATAAATTTTTTCCAATTATTTGCCATTTTGTACGATTTTTGTAGGATTTTATTAATTGTTTGCATTTTTTACACGTTCAATTTTTTAAAACCATGAAAAATTTCAAAAAAACCACGCATTGCATTTAAGTTTTATTTTTACATTCTTAGGATTAATTAGTTAATTATTTGTTTTATTAAAAATGAAAGTCACAAAAAATAACTCATTTTATATTTTTCCTTTTAATTTTTAGATTAGTGATTTTTTTGTTCTAATTTAGGATCATAGTAATTTTCAATTATTGTAATTAGATAATTAGTTTAATTTTATAATTTAGATTAATTCAGGATTTTTAATTAAAAAGAAAGAAGGAAAAATAAAAGAAAAGGAAATTATTGGGTAATTGAACAAAAGGGCTTTAATTTTGAATTTTGGGCCGACTTTATGCCTAAACCCGTTCCCAAATCAATCCAAACCCAGGCCAAAAACCAGCCTTACCCGGTCCAGTCCCCTATCCCCCTAAAAACGACCCCGTTTTGCCTTCTTTCATCACGAACGCTGGATCATTGTGATCCAACGGCCCGGAGTTGGCCCTCCTATTAACTATATAACTGTCCTAAAACTAGTCAGCCCCCCCCCCCCAAAACCCCTAACATCAGTCCATTTTCCTTCTCAAACACTCTCGAGCAAGAAACCCTAGCCGCCCATCTTACCCTCGCCGTCTCTGCCGTGGTCCGCCGACCGGAAATCGCCTCACGGCGGCGGACCACCTCCAAACTCAACCAAATTAACACCAGATAACCACCATAACCTCCTCATCCTATATCTATCACAAATTTCTCCAAAATATTTACCCATTTGCTCCAATTTCAGATCTAAAACTCTGAAAGAAAACCAAACCCTAATTGTCCTTTTCTCTTTGATTTTTATGGTTTCATAGGCTCGATTTGAGCCAAAGTTTATGCTAATAGATTGTTCTATACCTGCCAAAGTTTATCGATTAGCGTCAGTTTTGGTTTATTTCTATACCTGCCGGACTCCGACCAAGCACCTACGGGCCCGCCAAAGCTCTGTGTCTTACACAGCTCATGCACCCGCCTCAGTTACCTGCTTAATCCCCCAGTCGTTTATTCTTCTTTCCCTTTTCTTTTCTATTTCTTCTCATGTGTTATTGTTTCTGCAATACTGTTTTAGGTTTCAAGACCATCTTTATTTTTCTTTTTTAGCTTTGTTTGATTACTACACTACAATATGTTTAGTTCAATATAGTTGCATAATTTGCTAATTAGCAGCATTGTTTTTTTAAGTTCACCTCTTTTCCTTTAATCTAGTTGAACCAATTTAATAAAAATAGTTTCTGTACTTAGATTACTCAAATGCATGTTAGTTAATTTAGATTACAAGTGTGTTTAATTAGCCCTAAGGTTGTGGCCATATGATATCTTGGCTTGTTTAGAGGTCTGATGTGTGTTTGCTACTCAGAATTAGTAGAAACCTTAGTTTTATAATTGGAAATTAGGAGTCTGAAATGATAATAACAAGAACCTAAGGGGGGGGGGGGGGGGGGAATTGGGAAATGAGATGGGGTTTGAGATCAGAAGGTTCTAGTGGGGGCTAATGAGTAAATTGAACAAGCTCAATTTAGGTCTGAATTGTTTGAGGCTAAAATATTTAGCAAATGTAAGGATAAAATTTGTTTTTACATAGGTTAAAGAATCAGAATGTTCTAGATTTTGCACAGCTGTCCTCATCCTTAGCATAAAATTCTGGTATTGGATAAGGAAAAGGACATACAGCTATATAAAAGATGTTGTACTATTCTGCAGTTTCAAAATATTAGGTCAGAATATTCCCTTTTGATGCCATTTTCTGTGCACTCTATAAGAGGGGACAAAATTCACTCACGGACAGACATTCATTAGCATTTTTTGCACTCAAAAGTTCTGAAAAACATATAGAGATACTAGTCCTTTCTGAAAATCCATACTGATTCTGAAAAATACCAAGATAGATACAAAAACACTCCAAAATAGGTTTCTCTTAGCTGTGGATTTTTTCTGGAAATACTGGTTCTTTTAGCTGTGGTTTGCGGGTTAAAACTGGTTGGTTTTCTTGTTGATTTCTGGTTGGAACTTCTGAGTAGCTTTTGTCTGATTGCTGTGGATTTAAGCTCTGAATCAGCCTCGTTTACTGACCTTTATTTGGTCCTCTTTGTTGCTGTGTTTTAGATCATTTTTAGGTATGTAATCACATCCCTTTTATTGGAATGAATCTTCTTGTTCAAAAATTGAAGTTTAGTATTCATGTCTGCTTTTTGATAAGTCCTTGTGATATGCTAAGAAATGGAACTTGTGTGAACTATCTTATTGCCTGCTTTTCTCTTAAGCATGATTGTTCAGCAAACCCTATTAACTCTATTTGTTTTCACCTCGATTCATTCAACATATGACAAAGTTTGTTCCCTTTACCCTTTTTTTTTTACTGAAATTGATCTCAATGTGAACTTAGAGTAGGACCATGGGTCAGAAGCCTTTGTTTGTTTGTGAGCCTGACCTTTAACATGGTCAGATTCATGAACAACATTGCTTTTTCTTTTACTCATTCTTGCATTGGGTTATTTAAGTTTGATTTGATAATACAGTAGGTCCATACATTTGAAGACATTTTTGTGAATCTAAACTTTCGCATGGTCAGATCCATGAAAATCTAAGCTGAAACAAAAGCCTGTTGAGCAGTAAGAAGTTTCAGAGTTGAAATTAAATGCTAGCCTGCAAGAAACAACTCTATAGCTGATTTATTGCAGGTTGGAGTTGTTTTGAAAGATTTTGTAATAGCAGGAAGACTCCAAATTAGGAAGAAAGTTTGCTCTTTACATTAACTCTTTTTTTAGACACATAATTGTATTCAGGAAAATTATGTAAATTCATGGACTTTTTGTAGTGGAAATGGACTGTTATAATGAATTTTAAATTCAGTTTTATTTGTATAATTTAGTATAGGGTCATAGCAGTTGGACCCTCTTTTTCTTGTAATAGACGTTATTATTTTATTGTGTAATGGTTTGGGACATGGCATGAATTGGGCCAGACTTGCAAAAAGGCCCGACATGGGACTCACTTGAGCAAGTCTGGTCCCAGGCAAATGGGCCTGGGCGTTGAACCCAGTAGAGTGACTTTAATTGTGAATTTTTCTGTGAAAAAATTATAGTATAAAAATATGTTATTATGTCTTGCTAAGTTCTACGTTTAATTATTAACTAGCATTGTCGTTTGATACTTACTGATTTTACTTAACAAGCAATTGAGTATAATGTGAATAGACAGATTTGGGTAATTGCAAAAGGTGGATGGGCCCAGCTAGAAAATGTGTAGTAACTGGGCCCGCCTGATAATGGCCCAATGTGGGCCAAAACTCGATTAAAATTCCAACAGGGGCAAGAGCCTTTGAGTTCAATCTCTACTGGGCCAAACCTTTAGCCCCAAATGCAGCTTTCAAAGCTGGACTTTTTTTTCCTAATATAAATTAGCAATGGGGCTGCCGCTAGCCCAAACCTCTTAAAAGCCCAACATGTACGGTTATGTACATTAAATCAAAATTAGTTGAAAGTAAGAATATTCTTAGGCCTAATTACGTGTCATTCTTTTAAATAAAATTAAGGTGTGCCAACTTTCATTAAATCATCCATGGCCCTCACAAATATTTCAACTTAGATATTAAAAATAAAACTTCATAGTTTGCTTTAGGCGCGTTATATTAATTTATCATGGCTACGGGTACGGTTCCCGTGACGTAGTTGTGATTTATAACTGCTAAAATCCGGGTGTACATTTCATGTGACCCGACTTCAATTTCCAACAATGTTAAATAAAACGTGTCACGAACCGCGGGTGCATTTCATGTAGCATGGTTTAAGATGTGTTTTAAATAACGTTGAATTTTTCTAAAAAACAGTAAAAGCGGTTAAAAAGTCGTAAAAATGCACATAGTTTTAAAATGCGTAATTAATCAGATAATAGGCCAATATTAACAGTTTAAGCGACCGTGCTAGAACCACGGAACCCGGGAATGCCTAACACCTTCTCCCGGGTTTACAGAATTCGTTACTTAGAATTTCTGGTTTCGCAAACTTTTAAATAAAGTCGAAATTTCCTCGATTTGGGATTTTAGAATAAACCGATGACTTGGGACACCAAATAAACTATTCCAAGTGGCGACTCTGATAAAGAATAAATAAAATAATTCTATTTCAAATAATGTCACTTTAATTGAAAAAACTCCCTTATACCCCCTCGGGTGGTAAAAAGGAGGTGTGACACTCGGTAGTCTTCCATTGTTCTTGGACTTTCCTCCTTAGGTACAAATATGCTTACCCATGAGTTTGATGATGACCGAGTATTTCCAAGGATGATAAATACGTTGAAGATCATCTGATGATAGGCTAACATTGTAACCTTCATTTATTACATCTGTACTACGCGTGTTACAGTCTATAGGATCTGATGATTGCGCTTCTTAGCAAGTAGGCTTAGGGAAGAGCTTCAATCTGTATTGCCATACATAGACTTGCATATCAACCTCGTAGGGTAGCGGAGGTACATGCATCAACTTTTAATAATCTTCCAATTGTGTTGCCAATTTTTTTGAAAGACCACACCATCACATTTCCCCTTGATGCTGAAATGTGAATTCATTAATGACGCAGAAACACCGTAAGCCCCAACATCATCCCGTGCAAGATCTCAGACCTGAGTCATACACAAAAGCCGGGAACCTACCAATGCCGCATACATGCATACCTCAAGCCAACACTGATGTAGATCTGACCCTACAATCTGAATGCCGCTAATGGAGTCCTCCACTTGGCGCGAAGCCATAGAAAACAACATCTGAAGATCTACAAAACTAACTAGCTCTAATAAAGCCCTTATCAAGCAAATCTTGCAATTGCTCCTTCAATTCTTTCAACTCTGGCGAGGCCATTCGGTATGGCGGAATAGAAATGGGCTGAGTGCCTGGAGCCAAATCAATACAGAAGTCAATACCTCTGTCGAGTTGCATCCTCAGCACTTCTGCAGGAAACACCTCTGGAAACTCACAAAAAACGAGCACAAAATCCATAGGAGGAACCTCTGCACAAGAATCACGGACATAAGCCAAAACATCCCTTCTTGACCATGTGTCGAGCCTTCATATAAGAGATAATCCTACTGGTAGAATTGCCAGGGGTCCCCCTCCACTCTAATTGAGGCAACCCCTACAAGGCTTAGTTCACCGTCTTGGCGTGACAATCCAATATAGCACGATAAGGTGACAACCAATCCATGTCCAAAATGACATCAAAATCAACCATATAGAGAAGCAGAAGATCTACGCTAGTATCAAGACCTCCAATAGTAACCACACACGAACGATAGACACAATCTACATTAATAGAATCTCCCACAGGGGTGGATACATATACAGGAGCACTCAAAGAATCACGAGGCGTAACCAAATATGAAGCAAAATAGGATAACACGTATGAATATGTAGATTTCATATCAAATAGAACTGAGGCATCTCTATTCCAAACTAAAATCGTACATGTGATAACCGCGTGAGAAGACTCAGCCTCAGGCCTTGGTGGAATAGCATAACATCGGGGCTGGGCCCTACCACTCTGAACCATGTCTCTGGGATGGCCTCATGCTGGCTGGCCTCTACCTCAAGCGGCCTGGCCTCCACCTCTAGCGGCCTGGCCTCCACCTCTAACGGCTTGACCTCCACCTCTAGTGACCTGACCTCCACCTCTAGCGGCCTAACCTCTACCTCTAGCTCTATGACCCCTACCTCTAGTTGGCTGAGCGAGCGGTGATGCAATCGGTGCCGGAATCATGGCACAAGAACTCTCCTGTGGCGTGCCGCCCAATAATCTCGGACAAGCCTCCTAATATGCCCATAACCACCACAGTCAAAACATCCATCCTGGTCATGTGGCTGCTGAAACTGAGACTGACCCAAACAGGCTGGCTGACTATGGTAATAACTCTGAGTAGGAGGTGCACTGATAGGAGCTGGCGGTGCACTGTAGGCTGGATGCCCAGAATGAGGCACATAATGACCAAGACTCCCTGAAGAACTGTGGGATATTTGAAGCGCTAAATGATATGGCCTTGGAGGTGGCCCCTACCAAATGTACCCCTACCTCCAGACGAGGCACCACTAAAACTACCTGAATGACGAGGTCTCT
Source organism: Nicotiana attenuata (assembly GCF_001879085.1). Classification (NCBI taxonomy): domain Eukaryota; kingdom Viridiplantae; phylum Streptophyta; class Magnoliopsida; order Solanales; family Solanaceae; genus Nicotiana; species Nicotiana attenuata. Next base: position 19,659 of record NW_017671071.1, on the reverse strand, counting down.
TATCAAATCCCTGACCACTCCACTGAGCTAGTACCATCTCAACTCGCCTGGCAATATTGGTTGCCGCCTGAAAAGAAATCTCTCTCCCAGTCTCCTTGGCCATCTCTAATCTGATAGGCTAAGCAAGTCCCTCAATAAACCTCCTCACCCACTCTCTCTCGGTAGGAAGCAGAAGAATAGCATGATGGGCCAGATCCACAAATCGAGTCTCGTACTGAGTGACAGTCATATAACCCTGCTATAGACGCTCGAACTATCTCCGATAGTCCTCTCTTTGAGTGATAGGAAGGAAATTCTCAAGAAATAACTGAGAGAACCGATCCCAAGTAAGAGCAGGTGACCCAGCTGGTCTGGTCAACATATAATCCCTCCACCATTTTTAGTGGAACTCGACAATTAAAATGCAGCAAAGTCGACCCCATTGGTGTCCACTATCCCTATGTTCCGTAGCACCTCATGACAGCTATCCAAATAGTCCTGGGGATCCTCTGAAGAGGCACCACTGAAGTGAACTGGAAAAAGCTTGGTAAACATATCCAACCTTCACAAAGCCTCAGAAGACATAGCTGATCCATCACCGGTCTGTGCTACAACACCCGGCGAAACTGCCCCCACTGGCTGGGCTGCTAGAGTCTGAAACTGGGGACCCACATGCTCTGGAGTTTGAGTAGCGGGAGTTTGGACTCCTACCCCAGCCCGAGAGATGGCTGGTGCCAAAGGAAATGTGCCGGTCTGAGTAACACTCTCCATAAGGCCCACTAGACGGACCAAAGCCTGAAGCACTAGGGTGGCGATGAACCCCTCGGAGACCTGAGCTAGTCTGACAGGCACGGTCTGGGCTGGAACCTCCTTATCAAACTCTACCTGAGGCTCTACCGTCGGTGCTGCTGCTCGAGCTCAAGTCTGAGTTCTCTCCCTACCTCGGCCTCTGGCATGACCTCGGCCTCGACCCCTGCCCCTCGTAGGAGCTGCTGCTGGGGGCTCTGGCTGCTGCTCAGCTGAAGATGTGGTATGCGTTCTCGCTATCTACGAGAGAACATAATAGAAAAGTTCAATCAGCAATGATAGAATAAAATCGCACGACAAAGAAGAATAGAACTGAAATTGTTCCTAACTCCACGGTCTCTGGAAGATAAGTACAGACGTCTCTGTACCGATCCTCTAGACTTTACTAAGTTTGCTCTTGACTCGTGAGACCGTTGTAACCTAGTGATCTGTACCAACTTTTCACGACCCGGAATTCTCAGCATCGGGACCATGATGGCGCCTAACAATTCACTTGCTAGGCAAGCCAATGTTTGAACAATCTACTCTTTCTAACTGTTTAAATTAGATATTAAAGAAGAACTGAGATAATTGAATAAATTTAAAGTAACATTGCAGAAGTTGAACTAGCCAAGTATCTATTACAATTCCCTGAACCTGGTGTCACGAGTACACGAACTAGTAGAGTAATACACATAAGGGTCTGAAATAAGTAACAAACTGTTTGAATGGAAGTACACAGCTAAATAGACAGAGGATGGGGACTCCGGGAGCTGCGGGCGCTAAATAGCCATATCTTAAGTCTCAGCGAATGTTCGATCCCAGCTCTCTAGCAGCCGCTACCGGGACCATCTCCAAAATTTGCACAGTGTGCAAAGTGCAGTATCAGTAAGACCGACCGTATGTACTCGTATGTGCCGATCTTAACCTCGACAAAGTAGTGACGAGGCTAAGGCGTGTCACCTACGCTAAAACCTGAACGCAGTCTATAATAATTACAGAATAATCGAAATACGATACAGAATTAAACAGCCAACAGGAAATGATAACCATAGCCAACAGGAAATGATAACCGCAACCTCAAAAATAAACTAGTGTCGTCAAAAATTACCAATCCCTACTAGCTCAAATAAAAATACGGAAAAACAATGCAACTCATGAAGATAAAACATATAGGTTGTACCATATATCAATAATCCTCCCTTAGTCCACCAACACAATATCAATAACAGTAAATAATATATATATATATATATATATATGATGTGGCGAACAACCTGATCCCACCATATATCAATATCAATATCATAATTCACCCTTATTTCACCATATCAATCCACCCTTATTCCACCTGTTGTGCCGTGCAATCCGATCCCATCATATATACATATTTACCCTTCTATTCCACCATATCAATCCTCCCTTATTACACCTGCTGCAGCGTGAAGCCTGATCCCACCATATCAGTACCAAATAGTCAATGTACACAGTCAAATCAACAGGCTAAATCACAAGGCCTTTACGATAAATAAATACCAAACTGAACCAAGAAAAGGAACCTTGTACCAAGAAAAGGAACCTTGTCCAATATAGAATCTACACAAATAATGGTACACAGCTAGACCAAACCAGCAATTTACAGTTAAAATATACAAACAAGTCAAATTAAGCAAATAACAGGGATTAGGGAAAACAATGGAAAGAGCTAATATGATTAACAAAAGAAAACATTGATTAACACGTAGCAATTAAGCATGGAAAGTGTTTAGAGCATGAAACAATTAATATAGGAAGAAAAACAATTAAGGAAAAACGATAAATAAGGGAAAACAGATAATTCGGTGGCGTATAAGCACTCGTCACCTTGCATATACACCGCTCACATGGAATTCACATAACACAAAGTCCAAGGGTTCCTAATTTCCTCAAGTCATGGTTAGACTCAACACTTACCTCGCTCTGAAGGCCACTCAAAGCTCAATCATTGCTTTGTTTTTCAAACAAGCCTCCGAACCAACAATATCTAGCAAATTACCAACCAAACGTTTCAAAATAAGCTTTAGGAATCACCCACGATCAATAAGAATTCAATTTAGGCCATTATTGAAACAGTCAACACCCAGGCCCGCTTGGTCCAAACCCGAAATTTGGACCAAAATCCGATTACCCATTCACCCGACCCCGGATATCTAATTGATTTTGGAATCCGGCCTCAATTTAAGGTCTAAATCTTCAATTTATCAAATCCCTAGTTTCTACCCAAAACTCCCCTATTCCACCACGAAAAACCTTAGATTCTAGGTTCAAATCTTGTAAAATGAAGTTAAAGATTGAAAGAAACTAGTTAAGAATCACTTACCTAAGATTTGGGAAAGAAATGGTCTTTGAAAAATCACCTAGAGGGTTTCTTTTTTTGAAAATTTTGCGAAATGAGCAAAAATCCTAAGTTAGGTTTTACACAACTGCAGATGTCGCAAATTCGTCCAGGGGTTAGCAATTCCGAACCTCGCAATTGCGAGAAATCCTTCGCAAATGCGAAGTGTTCCCCAGCCTTGCTGTCTTCGCAAATGCGAACATTTGTTTGCAAATGCGGACTGAGATGATCGCAAATGCGACCAATACTTCGCAAATGCAAAGTCCACCCCGGGCCCAACTGCTCGCAAATACGATGGGTTCTTCGCAATTGCGAGGCTTGCATTTGCGAGCCAGACCTCGCAATTGCAAAGTATGCAGACCTGTAGCTCACCAGCAAGAATTCCTAAGTTCATTTCACTCTGTAGCCTATTTGGAACTCACTCGAGCCCTCGGAGCTCCAAACCAAATATGCACACAAGTCTTAAAACATCATACGAACTTGGTCGCGGGACCAAATCGCCAAAATAACACCTATAACTACGAATCTAACACCAAACCAACTAGCTCGCGGGTTGAAATTTCTATTTTCTCAACCAGACGTCCGAAGCACGTCAAACCAATTCCGTGTTACATCAAATTTTACTGACAAGTCTTAAATATTATATTGAACTTGTACCAGGCTCCGGAACCAAAATACGGACCCGATACCAACAAGATCAAACATCAATACTTTTCTCAAAAACCAATAATTTTTCAGATTTCGATTTTAAACAAAAATTCATAACTCGGTCTAGGGACTTCTGAATCCCATTTCGAGCATATGCCCATGTCTCATATTTTGATACGGACCCAACGGGACTGTCAAAATCTAATCTGGGTCCGCTTACCAAAAATATTGATCCAAAGTCAACTCTAATGAAATTTTTAATAAAAAAAATGAATTTTTATCAACTTTCAACACAAAAGATTTTTGAAAATACTCCCGGACTGTGCATGCAAATCGTGGAGGGATAAAATGAGGTTTTAAAGACCTTGAAACACAGAAATTAGTTTTAAATCATAAGAAGACCTATCATGTCATCAGATAAGGCTAGGGATAGGCAAGGTGATGTGGCACCTCTCTATGGCTAGCTTTGGCATTTATCTTTTTTGTCAAATTTTTGATATTTTCTCTTAATTTCCCCTTAAAATATTTGTTAAAATACAAACGACACTCTTTTAGTTTGTCTCTTTAAATTTCTTTCATTAAGTTCTTTGTTGTTACATGACTTTTAAGGCATATACGTTACAGTATAACCGAAGAAGAAAAAGTCTGTGTCAGTTACGTTTGGAGCATTTTGACATTCTCTTCAACTTTCTTTATATATTCATATATTTTGCAACTTTTCAGTTAAATTTCTAGGCAAATTTTGGCAAATTTTATGATTCACGTGAGCATCCATGAGAAAGAAAATGTGATTCCTTTTCTGCAATTTTACTATGTATCCTTTGGATTCTCAGTTCTCAATGCACCAATGAAATACAAGATTAAGATCTCTATTTCTTGAAAAATTTATGCGATTTTCGACAAAAATAAGGGATGCTATTTTGGTTTAGTACTTATTTTTATTTTGTCCATCCTCTTATGTAATTGTCAGTGTCTTTTTGTAACTTTGTTTCATGACATGTTTACTTACAGTTACTTAATTATGTTTACTTATATTTACTTAATTATGTTTCCTGTTGGAGCAAATTGCAGGACCTGCAAGGACAATGCATCTCTGCTCAATACTGTAGAGGGAGCTCAAAGAGATATTCTGAAAAGTACGGTCTATATCTAGACCACTAGCATTATTTCTTTTTGTCATCTATACGGCTATGCCACTAAGGAGTTAAGCTCTAATGGTGCTGGACAGTGATTGTACTCAGCTATGTATCGCTACATCGACCATCTTTATATATATATATATATATATATATATATATATATATATATATATATATATAATTGCAATCATTTTATTTTCATATTTTATGTTGTTTCTATTTTTGCAAATTTTATCGTAATAGTATTGCAGTGATCAACATTCAAGCAAATAAAAGAATTTCTCAATATTCACAAGAGTTACCAGGAAATATATATCTTAAGGAAAAGAGATCTAGAACATAATTGTATTATTGTACCTTTGTTGGCTATTCGTACATTGCAACACATGATTCGTGTTGATTCCATGATCTTGGTATTTACAGATCATCCTCAAGGGAGGAAGTTTTAAGTACTTAGGGTCAATTATCCAGGGAGATGGGGAGATCGACGGGGATGTTACGCACCGTATTGAGGTGGGGGTGGATGAAATGGAGATTAGCGTCTGGAGTCCTGTGTGACAAGAATGTGCCACCGAAACTCAAAGGTAAGTTCTATAGAGCGGTGGTTAGATCGGCCATGTTGTATGGAGCTGAGTGTTGGCCAGTCAAGAATTCAGATATCCAGAAGATTAAAGTAGCAGAAATTAGGATGTTGAGATGGATGTGTGGGCACACTAGGCTGGATAAGATTCAGAATGAAGATATTCGGGAGAGGGTGGTCGTGGCTCCCGTGGACGACAAGATGCGGGAAGCGCGACTTAGATGGTTCGGTCACGTGCGAAGGAGAAGCCTAGATGCACCGGTTAGGAGGTGTGAGCGGTTCACTTTAGCAGGTAAGAGAAGAGGCAAAGGGCGGCCTAAGAAGTATTGGGGCGAGGTGATCAGGCAGTACATGTCGCGACTTCGGATTTCCGAGGACATTGCTTTTGATATGAACATGTGGAGGTTGAGCATTAGGGTGGTAGGCTAGGGGGTAGTCGATAGTTCTTCCCTCATTTGTACCGGGTAGTCTGATAAAATTTCGTGTAGGTTTGTTAGCGGTCTATTTTGTGTTCACACTGTTGTTTTGCATAATTTTGTGTTAATTGTCATTTCACTTCTTCGTTGTTGTTATTTTCTTTCTGGCATCTTTTGTTGTTACATGTCTGTTCTCTTGTTTCTTTTCTGATATTATTGTCTCTCCTGTTTAGCCGAGAGTCTCCCGGAAACAGCCTCTCTACCCTTTTCGAGGTAGGGGTAAGGTTTACGTACACTCTACTCTCCCAGACCCCACTAGTATGATTTTACTGGGTATGTCGTTATTGTTGTTGTTGGTATTCATGTCTAATGTTGATTATTCTGCTGGAAGGGATGACACTGATATTTTCGTTCTTGCATATCAAATGCCACCTTTAACTTTTTCTTTTGGGATTACTGTTAGATTTAATTAATTTAATATAGTTTTATCTTTTGTTTCTTTCCCCTTTATTTTATGAATCATCTTTTTTACTCTTATCTTGAAGCATAACTAATGTAGTTTGATACGGCATTGCAGTGTGTAAATTTCAAAAGCATCTTAGTTATCAACTATTCCGACAAATTGAGGTCTGAATTTGACTGGTGGTTCTAATTAATTTTTGGGCTATGCAAACATATACATGATTGGCTAATCTATAATTTTGTGTATGTGAGTATGAAATTTTTTAACAAATGTATATAATTTTTAAAATATTATCTAAACTCTTTATATGAATTGTAATTATATAAATTAATTCCAAATGTATGTTATTTATGAGTGTTCTCTTTCTCATTAAAAATGGATAATCTAAATTCATTGATTGAATTCTCATTTCCTTGGTGGAAACAATCATTTTAAGCTAAATATATAGGTACTAATGTGTACACATTTATATTACTTATTAACAATAAAAAGTTCTTTATGTATTTTTATCTCTTTAAAGTAAATTTGCAATTTTAAATTTGTAATATTATTTTATTAAACTCGCGCGAAGCGCGGTTAAATTCACTAGTTTCACTATAAAAGAAGAAGTTAGGGCTTGGAAAGGGAATTTCACGATTGAAATCTTATTTTCTCAAACTCTATGCTTGGGGAAGGAAAAAACTTCAAAAATAAATTTTCATCGTAGATTGGAATTTTCAGGTAGTTTTCGCCGTGAATCATCATAAAATTCATCTTCAACATACTGAAGTTTCATATACGGAGATTATATTGATTCTCACTGTTTTTTCATTGAGATGATGCTTATAAAGTGTACTGTGGTAGATGGATGCATTAGAGGAAGAAGGGAGCTAAGATAGGGGGATCAAATATCACCCCTACTTTGTCATGATCCAAAATCCGTTAAAGGTCATGATGATACCGGACACCACTGTCAGGCAAGCCAACACTAAATAGTTAATTAAATTCTCATTTTGATATTTTTGAAATAATAAATTTCCTTCCATTTAACTAGTAAAAGATGAGCTTTACAGAATAATTATAATGTTTTCCAATTTTAATACTGAATATCCCATACTCATCCCAGAACCCGTTGTCACAAGTGCATGAGCATTTACTAGCAAGTAAAATAAAAACAATAACTGTCCGGAATACAAATTTGGAACTCTGAAGGAGACTCTGCTGGCTACGGATCGTCTCATATGATGCAGCTCACCTATGTTCCCATATCAACCACGCCGCTGTGCCCACAAGGCTACTAGACATACATGTGCCTGTATAACAAAATGTACAGCAAGTATAGTACGAGTACGAAAACAACGCGTACCCAGCAAATATCTAGTCTAATCTCAAAGAAGTAGTGACGAGAGGTCGACTCCGACACTTACTATGGACAACAATAATATACCGATAGTATGATAAATTATGAATTTTTGTAAGGCGACTGTAAACTCAATAACATGAAGCAGGTAAACAGTTCTTTTGTTAATAGGAGATTTTCAAATTTATTTTCATCTTTTAACAATTTATATCTCCGACCAATGAGGCCACGTCAATTATAAAAAACAATCAATCAAGTCATGCGCAAATCATGTCGAGGTCGTACGGCCCGATCCAACATAATATTTAAACTGTGCACTGCCGAGGATCGAACGGTGCGAACCATAGATGCATCTATTAACCTGCCAAGGCGATCGGCCCTCTCCGATAAGAGAAGTAGAAGGAATCACCCTGCTCCCGGATCATACTTGCGACGCGGTCAAATATAAATTTAAGAAATTACCCCGCTCACGGATCATACTTGCGACGCGTTCAAATATAACTTAAAGAAATTACCCCGCTCGCGGATCACACTTGCGGCGCGGTCAAATATAAATTTATCATTAAATCATAACCCTTTCTGGATTCTTTTCAAAGTAAAGACAATTCAACTTGAAGCTTTTAAATCCTTAAAAATCCTCAACTTAGTTCCATTTAATACAATTAACAAATATAATCAAGTAACGATGTCCACAAAGCATTGTGTAAACCTAAAACTACCCTGACATAAACAGGAATAGTAGCTACGTACGGACTCTCGTCACCTCGCGCGTATGTAGCCCCCCACAAATAACAACACATATTAAGTAAGTTAACCTAAGGGGTAAATTCCCTCTTACAAGGTTAGAAAAGGAGACTTACCTCGCTCTGAAGCTTCATAACCGGCTCCCAATCCCTTCTAACGACTCAAACTGGTGCCCAACCCTCCAATACTAGTCAAAAATTGTGCAAACCCATCAATATATACTCAAATACTCATTTTAATCCTATTTACAACAATTTTCCAACTCCGCTTGAAAAGTCGATAAAATTACCCTCGGGCCCACGTGCCCGGATTCCAAAGATAAACTTTACCCATAGGACCACGAACTCAATTATATAATTTATTCCAAGTTCCATGTCCAAAATCGTGGTCAAAATCCAAAAATATAAATTCTAGGTTTTTTCACCATAACCCCAAATTTGTACTAATTTCCATGTTAAAATCTTCCTACAAACCATTAACTTATAATAAGTGGGAATCATTTACCTTGTGTTGCTTGATGAAAATCTCCCTTTGAAGTTCTCCAAAATCACCCCAACCAAGTGGAAAAATGAAAGAAGAAGAGCCGAATCTCGGCCTTTAAACAATCTGCCCAGCGACATTTCGCACTTGCGGTCAATTTACCGCTTCCGCGGTTCCACAGGTGTGGCCAAAATACCACATCTGCAGGCCCCATCCGCTTTTGCGCCTTCGCTTCTGCGGCTTCACGCGCGCAGGTGTAGTCCCGCTTCTGCGAAACTCGACCACATCTATGGTCCCGCTTCTGTGAAACTCGACCGCATCTACGGTCCCATCCTTCTCCAGCCTAAGCTGCTTCTGCCATGCTCATGGCCGCTTCTGCGGCTCCGCACTGCGGCCCTAACCTCACCCGTGAGGTTACGCCAGAAGACAGTAGCCTCAGCACCTCGATAAGGCAAAATTCAACCCGTTAACCATCCGGAATCTACCCGAGGACCCGGAACCCCCTCCAATCATACTAACCAGTTCCAAAACTTGCTACGGACCTGCTCGAGGCCTCAAATCACATCAAACAACACTAAAACCATGAATCTTAGTCCAATTAAAGCTTAATGAACTTTAGAACTTCAAACTTCTACATTTGATGCCGAAACATATCAAATCACGTCTTGAATTCAAATTTTGCACACAAGTCACATTCGACATTATGGACCTACTCTAACTCACGGAATCGAAATCGGAATCCGACCACGATATCAAAATGTTCACCCCCGGTCAAACTTCTCAAAAAACCTTCAAGTTTCTAACTTTTGCCAAATGACTACGAAATGACCTACGAACCTCCATATCCACATCCGGATGCACTCTCAATTCCAGAATCACCATACAGAGCTATTCCCAAACTCGTAATCCCAAATGGACATCAATAACATTGAAATGCACTTCAACCCAAACTTTTGAAATTCTTCCAGAATGCCAACTTCCACAATAGGCGCCGAAACGCTTCCGGGTCATCCTAAACCCGATCCTAACATACACCCAAGTCCAAAAACATCATACAAGCTTGTTGGAACCTTCAAATCCCGATTCCGAAGTTGTTTACTCAAAAATCCAACCTTAGTCAATTCTTCCAACTTAAAGCTTCTGAAATGAGAATTCTCTTTCAAAATCGACTCCGAGCTTCCCAAATTTCAATGCCGACCACGTGTACGAGTCATAATACTTGAAGTGAAGCTGCTCATGGCTTCATATCACCGAACGACATGCTAGAGCTCAAAACAACCAGTCAGGTTGTTACATACTTTGGTTATCTACATAATATATTTCACTCGAATCATGAAGTTGGTAACCACCCAAACATGCGGTCTTTTCATACAAAATGTAAAAGGCTCAAGCTGAACCACTTCTGCTTTGCGAAAAATGTGTTGATGTTCTGTAGAGAGTATTTGCAGGTTGTACTATTGTTGCTCAGAGGGCTACAAACTTTCTCAAATACCCTAGGCCTAACTACTAATGCAGGTAAATATAATATCTTTAGTGCTAATATGGATGGACAATGTGTGGAAAATCTTTGTGAACTAATTAACAGGGTATAAGAAGGGAACGTTACCCATTAGATATCTGGATGTTCCAATCTTAGGTAAGATGTTAGATTTAGTGGAATGTGAAATGCTGATGGAAAGAATTTGTCGCAGAGTGAGAACCTAGGGTTCAAGAAACTTATCCTATCCAGCTAGAGTACAATTGATCAATTCTGTGCTAATGCATGTACATAGCTACTGTGCTGCCATTTTCATATTTCCAAAGAAGGTTCTAAAAGCTATCACAAATATGTGCCTGAATTTCTAATAGGGAGGAAAAGCGGAAACAAATAAGGCACCACTAGTAGCTTGGGATATAGTTTTTCGACCTATGCAAGAAGGAGGATTGGGAATAATTGATTGCACTATTTTGAATGAAGCAGCCGCGACTAAGTACGCGTGGAACATAGCCCACAAATTAAACAACTATTGTGGGTCAACCATATTTACCTTAAAGGTGTTAATAGTACTCTCCGCCTGTAGACAGTTGTTGGTATTGAAAAAAGGTATACTTTATTAGAGACAGATTCAGTTCTGAATGTATACAAAATAGATGGCTTTCAACAATAGTAAAATACACCATAAGGAGGGAATACAAGTGGCAAAAAGGTATCTCGGAAGTCTGGCCGGAGAAGATGGGTGTGGAAAAATTCAAAAACACGCCAAAGCATAGCTTCATATACTGGCTTGCCATGCATAGGATTTTACTGACTAAAGACAAATTTTTCAAATTATGGACCAAACAAGACAGTCTATGTCTACTATGTGAGAATTATAGTGAATTAGTGAAAAATATCTTCTTTGAATGTTATTATGCAAAATTATGCCTAGAACAAATATTACAGTGGCTACAAATGAGCATACAAAACCAAGCTTTATGGCATTCTAGAATTCCACACCTTGGAGTGTACTTAATTGAATAAGTATGAATTTCGTAAATCTAAGGAGACAAAACTGAAGAATAGCCCCTGAACAATTTACAAAGACGAGTTTAGACTGTAGAAAGAGAAAGAGAGCAATATTATTTCTTATTCAATTCCTTACAATCGGAAGTGTTCTCCATTAAGTAGTTTCTAATTCCTCTCTAACACCTAACTGTTGTAACCACTCTAACAGGTTTCTAACAACCTCTAACTTCCAGCTTGTGATAACTACTAAACCCCCTGACTTTCTATTAATTCCCTTTTCTCCATGTGTATATTATTGTCACATAACAACTTCCCCCCCCCCCCTCTCAAGAGTCCTTGTCCTCAAGGACAAAGTTTGGAAATTGTTGTTGCAAGGTATGCAAGTCTACCCATGTTCTATCTTCAGTGGGGTAGTTGAACCACTTCACCGAAAGCTGTGTAACTTGTCTGTTGTTCTTGGAGAGTATTCTTCTATCCAAAACCCCTTCAGGCTCTAATATAATGTACGCCGTGAGGAGATAAGGTGATAGGCAGATTCGGCATAGCTGTGGCATTACTAATCTGTAACTTCAACTGAGAGACAGGGAATGTATGGTGAATTTTTGCCTGCGGAGGGAGGTCCAATTGATAGGCCTACTTGTTTGATGATCTTGAAGGGCCAAAAGTATTTTGGACTCAACTTATGGTAAGGTGATTCTGCAAGGACACTTGCCTGTATGGTTGCAACTTTACAAAAACTATGTCACCTTCGTTAAAGGTGATGCTATGTTTGTCACATAGGAGTTCTATGTTTGTCAGCTTGAGACATCATCCTGGATTGAGCTAACAAAAGGTGATGCTTGAGTAATTTGATAGTAGTCTCTCTGGCTTGCAAACTCCTATCAACTTGGTCAACCATTGAGCTGCAAGGAATATAAGGCAGGTGGAGAGGTGGTTTTGGCCATATAAGACTTCAAAAGGGTCATTTTAATAGCAGAGCGGTAGGTGGTATTGTACCACAATTCAGGCAATGGAAGATACTGCACCCAATCCTCTAAGTCTATCATTTCATATGCACCTCAAATAACTCTCCAAACACTTGTTGGCCACTTCTTTTTTCCCATCTTATTGGGGATGATAGGCTGTAGAGTGGTGCAAGTGAACCCCCTGAGTCTAAAAGGGCCTGCCAGAATTTACTCAGAAAAATAGTATCCCTGTCACTCACTATAGTTTGGGGCAACCCATGTAACATGTACACATAGTCTAAGAAGGCCTAGGCAACTGTTGAGGCAGTATAGATATGAACTAAACTTACGAAGTGAGTATATTTGCTGAGCCTATCAACAACCACCAAAACTACAGACTTATTATGAGACTTAGGTAGTCCCTCAATAAAGTCTAAACTGATGTTTTGCCATACCTTTTCTGGAATGGATAGGGGTTGCAATAGGCCTGGAGACTTTACATTCTCACCCTTACACCTTTGGCAAGTGTCAAAGCTCTTGATGTGTTCATAAACTCTGCCTTCATCTTCTTGCAGTAATAGACTTGACTAAATCTATGCAAAGTGGCAACCATCCCTGAGTGACCTCCAACAGCACTATTATGAAAGAAATGCAAAATGTCATACATGAGAAGCTTGTCAAGACCAACCACTATCTTTCCCTTCTTATATATGATGCCATCTTTTAGCCAATAGATAGGATTAGCTAATGCATTCTGACTGAGTTGGTTTGCTAGTTGTTGTAAGTGTTGATCTCCTGAATAACATGACAGCACCCTTGCAAGGAAGTCTGAAGACACCGTAGAGATTGTTAATAGTTGAATGTTGTTCATAGGGTACCTTGACAGAGCATCTGCTGCTACATTCTCTTTTCATGATGTTGTAGTCATATCACAAAAGTTTAGCAACCCACTTCTGCTGGCTGGGAGTAGATACCCTCTGCTCTAAAAGATACTTGAGGCTCTGGTGGTCTGTCTAGATAAGGAAGTTCCTACCAATGAGGTATAGTCTCTATTTATCCACTGCAGTTACAATAGCCATCATTTCCTTTTCATATACTGAGAGGTGTTGGTTCTTATCATGCAATTCCTTGCTCAAATAAGCTAGAGGATGATCTCCTTGCATCAATACAACTCCTATTCCTTATCCACATGCATCAGTTTCAATAATGAGTTCTTGGGAGAAATTTGGGAGTGCCAGTACTGGTGTTGTACTTATAGCCACCTTCAGAGCCTCAAATGCTTTAGTCGCTGCCTCAGACCACTCAAACCTGTCTTTCTTTAGAAGATCAGTCAGGGGTCTAGCTATCATACCATACCCCTTCAGAAACCTCCTATAGTACCCTATGAAGCCCAGGAATCCCCTGAGTTCTTTCATAGTCTTGTGCACAAGCCACTCAACCATTACCTTCACCTTCCCTAGATCAGCTGCCACCCCCTGTTAAGTGATAATATGGCCCAAGTACTCAACCTCTGTTTGACCAAGCGTTCATTTGCTAAGCTTTACAAACAGATTGTTATCCTCCAAGATTCTAAATGCTTGTTCTAAGTGTACTAAGTGTGGTGACCAAGAAGAGTTGTATATTAAAATGTCGTCAAAGAACACCAGTATAAACTTCCTTAGGAAGGGTTGGAATATATGGTTCATTAAACTTTGAAAAGTAGATGGTGCGTTGGTCAATCCAAAAGGCATAACTACTGTCACGACTCTAGTTCTCCCTCCGTGAACCTGTCGTGACGGCACCTAGTCTCTACGACTAGGTAAGCCTAACATTTGTGGATAAAGGAAACAAAACATGAAAACTAACAACTGTAAGTAAATTTTAGACAAGGAAATGCGATGCCGCTCGGCATATACAATAATAACTATCGAACTGAACATGAACGTTCCTAAAACCCGGAATATCATAAGTCACAAGCTACAGAAGTACATAATGCTCCTAAACTCCAGAAAATTTCCACGAAGAAAAATACAAGAAAAGTCTTTAACTTAAGGAAGAGTAGATAGGGACTCCTAGGTCTGCGGACGCGGCAGATATACCTCGAAGTCTCTAAAGTCGTCTTGCCTCACTGGAAATGTGGCTGGAACGAGGTACCTAGATCTGCACACAAAAAATATGTGCAGCAAAGGTCATGTGTACACCACAACGGTACCTAGTAAGTGCCAAGCCTAACCTCGGTCGAGTAGTGACGAGATTAGGTCAGGGCCCTACTAGTGTAATATATAATAAAATAATACAGTATGAAATATCGTAGTAAAGATAAATACTAACGAGTATGAAATCATAGAAAAAAACAGCTCAGTACACAGAGATAGCAACATGGGGTTTCCTGGGATACCGTCTCGTAGTCCCAAACCTAAATATGCAGGGGATCTTCTGGGATACCGTCTCGTAGTCCCAACATAAATATGCAGGGGCATCTCTAGAATACCGCTCTATAGTCCCCAAGTAAATACCAGTACAACGGATCTCTCGGGATACCGTCTCGTAGTCCCAAACATAAACGTGCAGGAGGATCTCCTGGAATACCGTTTCGTAGTCCCAAAGTAGATATAAAACTCAATCAACTTGAACAACAGTTTCAGCAAGGAATTCTACCATTTAGACTAAGTTCATATGAAAGAAGACGGATAAATTTCAATAAACATGCTGCATAGAGTTCAGATAGTTCGCTAAGACAGTTAAGACAGTTAAGGCACGTAGGCATGCTTTCCTAAGCTAAACGGGATAGTTACATATACTAGCGTTGCTCAATTAAAGGAAAAAGAGATATTTGTGATGTTCTAAACGTCAATACCATACAAGAGGGGGGGGGTGATTTGTGTGGTACTCAATTTTTCGCCTAAACTGCTTCTGGAAGGACCTGGTTCTTCTAGGTGTACTTATTACTACTGTTTGCAGAATTAAAAGTACATAAAATAAAGAACACAGAGATTTTATGTGGAAAACACCTGGCTCAAAAGGTGAAAAAACCACGACCTACTGCTCAGTAGGATTTTCCCAAACTTCCACTAAAATCACTAAGCCAAAACTGCATTTACAAAACTCTTTGTAAACCTAAGGATTAACTCTAATCCCGTTGTGGCAACCAGCCTCTAACTGCTGAGACAACTTCAAGTTAACTCTAACTTGAATACTCAAATTACCTATTACAATTGCTTCTAGATAAAGCTGAAAGGTACAATATGAAACACCTACTACAATTGAACTAGAAATAAAGAAAGACACATAAAACTCTTTATGGAGCTGGTTCTTCAATCTGGTTCTTGTAGCTTCACGTTTGCACACTTGAATCACACACGAATTGCTTGCAAAAAGCCTTGCTATTTTGCTCCAATTCACGTTTAACTTCTGCATTTTTGTGCAACACTTTAATGTGAGAACATCCTGCAATTTATAGAGTTAGTAGATGAAGAAATAACTAGAGTTCTGATGCAACTCTTCCTTGGTGGAAGAGTTCTAGTTGATTTCAACTTCTAACTCCTTCCCTATCTTGAATTGTGTTCTCTTTGATTAAGGATTCCTTCTCCTTATCAATTATGCAACCTTTTCGATCAGGAGATATTAAATACACCAAGTTAAGCTTGTCTCCTTCACGTGCATCCCACATGCTTGAATCTGCCCGTTTTTGTGAACCTGAGGGATGGACCACTAGATGGACCTGGTTCATGTCTGAGTTCCTTTGTCAGTCTTCAAAACTAACCTTTACTTGGGCCAACAAATTCCCCCTTTTTGATGATGACAAACACTGTGCTTTTCATACACTTAGGCCCTGCCAGAACTCAGCTCAACATCAACACAATGTTAGAAACATTTTTCCTTTTTATCACTTATCATCAAGGACCAGGTACATTAGATTATAAATATCACTGTTCAAAGTCTAAACGACATGTGTTTAAAGCACAACATTTTTCCCCCTTTTGGCATCATCAAAAAGTTGCATAAAAAATGTGAGATAACCAGATTTTAAAGCTTACTCATGGCCACTGGGGCTACTTCAAATGCAATCATGAATTAATCATCATAGATCAAGCTAAGAATTTTAACCATCAAAGAAATATAAACAAACAGTTAGAGCAAAAGGCAGTGAATTTCATTGATGATTGATAAGATTCTATCACAAAGCATAAGAAGAAATAAAAATACTGAAAACATGAGCAAAAGAAACAAAGTCCCGAATTGGTTCACTGGTTGATCTACACTAGGTTAGGATTTAAGGCTTGGAAGAGGTAGGGGCTGGGTTATTTGCTTGGAGAAGTTTCAGCATGTCTTGAAGAATTCCATCATTCTTCTCCTTTTCCCTTGCAAGTTCAGTTCTGAGAACATCTCTCTCAGATTCTACCTCAACCAATCGTGTCTTCAGCCTTGCTATCTCAATATCCTTTGCCTCACTCTCCTGTACCAAGACTGTGACTTTGCTATTGATAGGTGTCTTTTTAGATGAACCGGGTTCATTAAGAATGACATTGACTTCATAATCGCAAGCAAGCAGAGTATTAACCCCACTTCTTCATAGGTACCTTGAAATGTGCAAGCACAGTTGTGAGAATGAAACCATAGGGAATGGCATGAGTTTTTGGTGCCATTGATAACTCTATCAGTAGGTCCGCGAGGGTTTCCTATTCAGATGGAACGGGTTCATCTATATTTTTGCCAAGTTGAATCAACCCCTCAGCAGTTTCGCCAGACCCACTTCCGCCTGTTTTGCTCACACTCTCTTCTATTTCACTAAATTCCTCTCCCCAAACAACCATTGCACCAGTTTCTTTTATTATACCAACAGGAGTGGGTGAAGAATCAGCCACTCTTATCCCCTTTCCCCTCACAGTACTCCTAGCGCCCTTGCTCTCCCTTTTTTTTTCATTTTTACCACCAACTTCTCCAGATTATGTAGACTCTATACCTGCTATACATCCTACAAATCTATTCTCCAAATTTGCAGCAACTTTAGAAATTGTCTCAAGAGAAACTTTAGAATCAGAAGATACCTGTTCAGTTTTAAAGACCTACTTTCTTCCCCCTTAGTAGCAGACTTAAATGAATCTTCAGATTTCTAGGATTATTCTTCCCTACCTGATTTCAATTGCTTGGTGTTTGACATATCTAAGCTAGGGTATGAAAAGAAGAGAATTAGATTGTGTTTGGAAGATGAAAGAAGAATGAGAGTTTTTGACGGCTTGAGAGAGATGAAGTAAGGAATACACCAAAGTTGATCAATATTCAGAGGAATAATTGATGGGGTAGCTACATCTTTTTAGACTCTTCGAAGTTTAATTAAACTGAAATTCAATTTTGAAGAGACGTTGGAGTGTATCCCTAGAATCTAGGTACTTCCATTTGGTTGGGACTCTTTTGAACGGGACTGGTTCACTTGTTACGGATATGTCCAAAAGGAGTTTGGTATTTGGTAGGACTCTCTGCTCATGATCCAAATATAGTTATTTCAAATTATGCAGAGTGTAGAAAACATACCGTGTTATCTTGATGAACCAGGTTCTTCACTGATAATTCTCTTGTGTGAGTCTAAATTTGCCAAAATAGAGAAAATATCATTAGAGATTAATGAGTCATTTTAACACATGGCACAAGAGTATACTATGGAAAGTATGAGACTAAGCAAGAATTAATCTAATTATACACAATTTATAGACTTTCTAACCAAAATTTTTTTTTCTTTCATTTTTTTCGTTTAACCTTGAACTGGTCCTTTTAGGTGATCTTAATCATCCCTAATTCCAACCTGTTCCTCTCAAAGTGATCTCTACTTTAGGCTTTTGTGAAGATGTCAGCAATTTGCTTGTCAGTAGCACAAAATTCCATAATGATCAAACCTTTCTCATAGTTGTCCCTCAAAAAAATAGTGCCTAATATCTATGTGCTTAGTTCTATTATGATTAACTAGTTTCTTTGTCATACTAATAGCACTAGTGTTATCACACTAAAAATAGGGATGCAACCACATCAATTCCAAAGTTCAATAATTGTTGTTTGATCCACAACAGTTGAGCACACCATGAAGTAGCAGCAACATACTCAGCTTCAGCAGTAGATAAGGCCATTGAATTTTGCCTTTTTGGTAGCCTATGACACAAGACATGAACCAAGGAAGTGTGCCATACCTGGGTTGCTCTTCCTATCAATTAGAAAACCTGAAATCGACCACAAAGACCTACACTGCACACAATGCCAGGTCTGCTAGTAGTGAGATATAAAAG
>NW_017671071.1:0-845 GCF_001879085.1 Nicotiana attenuata | reverse complement strand
GAGTTCTGATGCAACCTCTTCCTTGGTGAAGAGTTCTAGTTGATTTCAACTTCTAACTCCTTCCCTATCTTGAATTGTGTTCTCTTTGATTAAGGATTCCTTCTCCTTATCAATTATGCAACCTTTTCGATCAGGAGATATTAAATACACCAAGTTAAGCTTGTCTCCTTCACGTGCATCCCACATGCTTGAATCTGCCCGTTTTTGTGAACCTGAGGGATGGACCACTAGATGGACCTGGTTCATCATGAGTTCCTTTGTCAGTCTTCAAAACTAACCTTTACTTGAGCCAACAAATTCCCCCTTTTTGATGATGACAAACTCTGTGCTTTTCATAAGCTTAGCCCTGTTTCAACTCAGCTTAACATCAACACAATGTTAGAAACATTTGCTTAGCCCTGTTTCAACTCAGCTTAACATCAACACAATGTTAGAAATATTTTTCCTTTTTATCACTTATCATCAAGAACCGGGTACATTAGGTTATAAACATCACTGTTCAAAGGGTAAACATCACTTGTTTAAAGCACAACCTTTTCCCCCTTTTGGCATCATCGAAAAGCTGCATAAAAAATGTGAGATAACCAGATTTTAAAGCTTACTCATGGCCACTGGGGCTACTTCAAATGCAATCATGAATTAATCATCATAGATCAAGCTAAGAATTTTAACCATCAAAGAAATATAAACAAACAGTTAGAGCAAAAGGCAGTGAATTTCATTGATGATTGATAAGATTCTATCACAAAGCATAAGAAGAAATAAAAATACTGAAAACATGAGCAAAAGAAACAAAGTCCCGAATTGGTTCACTGGTTGATCTACACTAGGTTAGGATTTAAGGC
>NW_017671070.1:346296-365158 GCF_001879085.1 Nicotiana attenuata | reverse complement strand
AGTTATTAAATTCCCTTCACAATGGGGAGTACGTCAATTACGTGGTGACCAACAGGCATCTAGGAGCATCAACTCCGTAGCAGATTCAAGCGCAAAAACGAAAGAAAAATAAGCAATTACAGAATTTAGTTTGAGGATGCTGCAACACAAGCCTCAACTGAACACGGGCGGACAGATGTAGACTCGAGGCCCGATTCCATCCAAGAATCGGAAGAAAATGAAAACATCAAAATGACGATCGAAGAATTGGAGGCTGTAGAACTATTCCTACAATGGCCTGAAAGGAAAGTCTACATTGGGGCTAACTTAAGCCATGAAATGAAAGGTAAGTTGACTGAATTTTTGAAAACTAATGTGGATTGTTTTGCCTGGTCCCATTCTGATATGACAGGAGTACCTCCGGAAGTAATGAATCACAAGTTAAATGCAGATCCATCATATCCACCTGTCAAACAAAAGAAAAGAAAGCAGGGATCTTTCAAAAATCAGGTGATTCAAGATGAGGTGCAAAAAACTTTTAAAAATTAGGGTCTATCCGCGAGGTAAAGTATCCTAATTGGTTAGCTAATACTGTAGTAGTACCAAAAAAAGAATGGTAAATGGCGAGTTTGTGTAGATTATATAAACTTGAATAAAGTTTGTCCTAAAGAATCATTTCCTTTACCGCATATAGATCAACTAATTGAATGCCCTTACTGGATTTGGGGAGCAATGGACTATGAATATGTTAAGAACTATTATTAGATTGCCAATCAGGTATAAAACCATAATCAAATATGGATTCCCCTATATGAGGAAAAAACTTCATGTAATACAACAGGGACGGAGAGGGACTTATCTGTTACAAAAGTAGCCATTTGGCCTAAAAAAACGCTGGGCCACATATCAATAGGTTGGTGACCAAAATGTTCCAAAACATTTTGAGGGAAAATTCATGGACAGTCTACATAGATTGATAATGCGTGGTCAAAGAATTCCCACAACGTAGAGAAATCATATTCAGCAACTATCTGATACAATTTCAGATTCTCCGTTAAATTCAACATGAAGCTCAATCCCTGAGAAAAGTGTGCCATTTAGAGCGATTTACAGTCAGGTAAGTTTTATTGGGATTTCTTGTTTTAAACCGATCGGCAATTGATAGTAAATCCCGCGCAGATTAAATCTATTGAGTTGAGATTCCTGATATGCTTACGAGTAAAAAGAGACTAACATGTCTAGCAGAATGACGAGGGAAAAATCTTTCAAGCCTTGGGAAGATTATATTTCTAAATCATCAGAAAAATGCTTAAGTTCTTTCAGCTCTAAAAAAGCAGGATCAGTTGAATGGTCTAGGAAATGTCAGCAGTGTCAATAAACTGTGAAAGTATAACTTAGTCAAATCTAACGCGTTGCTCATCAAACACGAAAAGATGGGGAACAAGTTACTTTTATCTAACTTGTTGATTTCAGAAGTAAGCGGTTGGGTTTGCTGTTTTGGTTCGTGAAGACCAAGGTAAACAGTCTCCAATTTATTATGTTAGCAAGTCATTATTAGATGCTGAGACACGGTATCCTCATCTAGAAAAACTTGCACTTGCATTAATTATGGCATCTAGGAAATTAAGACTTTATTTTCAATGCCACCCCATCTCCGTAGTCACTGCCTATCCCCTGCATAATATATTACACAAATATGAGTTATCAGGTAGTTAGCCAAGTGGACCATAGAATTGAGTGAATATGACATTACATATCAACCTAGAACTGCAAAAAAGTCACAAGTGTTAGCAGATTTTGTGGCCGATTTTAGCCAAGGGATACAACCAGAAGCAGAAAAGGAACTACAAATATTCAACGGGTCTAATCCAGGAATTTGGACTTTATTCACTGATGGTTCATCGAATATAAAAGGGGCAGGTCTAGGAATTGTTTTGGTACCACCTACGGGTGAAACCATACGACAAGCCATAAAATTTCACCCTGTTACTAACAATGAGGTAGAGTATGAAGTTGTGATTGCAAATTTAGAACTGGCACGAGAGCTTGGCGTAGAACAAGTTGTAATCAAAAGCAATTCACAGCTCGTAGTTAACCAAATGTTGGGGATTTACACAGCTAGAGAAGCAAGAATGCAGCAGTACTTGGAAAAAGCACGTGATCTAGTTAGGAAATTCTAAACCTGGAAAGTTGTGCAGATACCAGGAGAAGAATATGTCGAGGTAGACGCCTTAGCTAATCTTGCATCTGCAGCGGAAGTGACAAATGATGAAAATGCTTCTGTAATTCATCTATTCCATTCAGTACTTGATCAAGACAAAAACGAGGTAAATTTCAATAATTTAACTTGGGATTGGAGGAACGAGATTGTCACTTTTTTGCAGTATGGAATTGTCCCTGAAGATAAGAAAAAGGCTCACGCACTTCGCAAAAAGATGCTCGGTACTGTTTAAAGCAAGGCAATCTTTATCGTAAAATGTTTGGTGGTCCTCTAACAAGATGCCTCGGACCTTCTCAAACAGATTATGTGATGAGAGAAATACACGAGGGGCATTGTGGAAATCACGCGGGAGGAAGATCTTTAGTGAAAACCATGATTATAGCAGGCTATTATTGGCCCAAAATGGAAGAAGAAGCGGAAAATTTTATGGCTAAATGTGACAAGTGCCAAAGATACAGTAACAATATGCATAGACCTGCAGAGTTATTACATCTGGTCATTGCACCGTGGCCTTTTATGAGTGGGGGATGGATATCGTGGGTCCACTACCACAAGCAAAAGGCAAGGTAAGATTTTTGCTAGTACTCACTGATTACTTTACTAAGTGGGTAGAAGCAGGTGCTTTTAAACAGGTACGAGAAAAAGAGGTCAGAGATCTCATTTGGCTAAATATCATATGCCGATTCGGCGTACCAAAGGAAATCGTATGTGATAACGGCCCGCAATTTATAGGTGCACAAATCAATCACAGAATTTTTTCAAAGTTGGCAGATTAAAAGGATTAATGGACAAGCTGAATCAACGAATAAAGTCATTATCAACAATTTGAAGAAAAGATTGGAGGAATCCAAAGGCAATTGGCCAGAGGTGCTACCTGGTATTTTGTGGGCTTACCGCACAACAACAAAAACAAGTACGGGAGAAATACCGTTCTCACTTGTATATAGAGCTGAAGCCTTGATCCCAGTCGAGATAGGGGAGCCAAGCACGAGATATACACAAGCAATTGAGGAATCTAATGAAGAAGAAATGCGAATAAACCTAGATTTACTTGAAGAAAGAAGGGAAGCTGCACTAATAAGGATGGCAACGCAAAAACAAGTTATGGAACGATACTATAATCGGAAAGCTCGTCTAAGATACTTCAAGATTGGGGACTTCGTACTCAAGAAGGTTTTTCAATCCACAAGAGCAGCTAATGCGGGAAAGTTAAGTCCAACTTGGGAAGGACCTTATAAGATTCACGGTATCGCAGGAAAAGGAGCATGCGAGCTGGAAACAATGGATGGCAAGATTTTACCTTCACATTGGAATGTTGTTCATCTGAAGAGATACTATTTCTAAGGAAAGGAAGTATCCACGGGTAGGTACCCTCATTTTAAAATTTTATTTTTGAATTGTTAAAATGTTACTAACAATTTTAGATGATAGGCAAAAAGCTAACACGTACTAAGTGATGAATCACGACCTGCAAGACACGTGGAAAAATATAATTTCCCGATCTAGGGTTACAACTATTCTGATAGAAATTTAAACGGGTTAAGAAGTCTTCATTTAAAATCGTACCTCCGAGTCCCGTATATTTTTCCTTTTTAGGAAAAGGACCGCATGATAGGAGTAATCAAGTGCTCGAGATTTCATACTTCAAAGCTCAAACACTTGGGGGACTAAATAATATACATAGGACATATGTATAAAGAAGGCAAAGAAGATTGAATGCAAGTTAAATTCAAGTCAAGCCCAAAAGTCTACTCATCAAAAGTGCAGAGCAAAGTCACGAGCTAATAACACAAGCCATTCAAAAAACCTTTATATAATTAACAATCTTATGATGTCTAGGTTAAAGGCAATGTTTAGTCATCGGTTAAAAAAAAACCTTGTATTTTCTTTTCTTTTTTGCAAATCTGTTGTAATCAAAACAATTACGAAAAAAGTTATAGAAGATATTTAAATACATGTAAGATGTTACTTAAACTTGACAAAGTTCTAATGAAAACTTTATCAAAGTTATTTCAAGAGACATGTATGTTCCTATTTCTTTTTCGTGTATTTACACCATTATGAAGTTGAGACATCTTCTTCATTAAGTGTCGAGTATAAAAGGGCCCTCTTTTATAAAATTCATGTTTGATTCAGACATCCATGAAGTTAATGAAGCATTTTATAAAACAAAAAAATGCAAAAAGGGTAAAACATAAACCCACGAATTAACTAACAAGTCCTTGAGTATAAAGGCAAGAACGAGCAAAACAGAAGCTCAAGATAATTAAGTTAAAACAGAAACTTCTTAATATTAAAGTTTAGACCAAGTATGAACCTAGTCGTGAACTATTTGTCATTTATACAAAATGCCCCGAAAAGGTCTGGGACTTGTCATTTGCAAAAAACTAAACCCTCAAATGGGACCGGGGGTTAAAACCACATTCCACCAAAAAGGAAAAAAAGAAGAAGTCACATTTCATAAACTTTCACTGAGGGGCTGAAGAAGGATCTAAAGCAGTGTCACTAACATCAGAAGGTTTGAGTTGGCTTGAAGGAGTTGGAGCATTCACCGTACCCATATCATCTTCAACGTGCTCGGGAGTATCAGCCATGGGAGAAGGAAAGTCTTGGCCTTTGCTGAGTTTTTTCAATAGTCTCTTTTATCTTGGCTAACTTAGCATCCAAGTTGAAACCCTCTTGGCCAGCCTCCACAAGGGTCTCATGGCGTGTGTTCAAAATCGCCCGACTCACTTCAATAGCAGTGTTGTCCTCAAGAATCTCATAATCTCTCTTCCATTGATCAATCTCATTTTTGAGCTTTTCATTCTCAGCCAAGGCAGAATCATAAGAACCTTGAAGAGGAGCACGTGAACTTTCTAAAAAAACGGACCTTATCAGAAGACTCACGAAGATATTCTTGGGTCTGAGTAAGTGTTTGCACAAGTTCACCGGCGTAAACCTCTTTCTCACTTAGCAAAGCCTTCAATTGTCTGATCTCTTCACTGGCCTTGGAGAGTTGCTCAGAAAAAGATGTCTCGAGGAGTGTTTTGTCCTTGTCAGCTTGATTTGAGGAAGCCTTCTCAACTGCTAACTCTGAAGTCAAAGCCTTCAATTGCTGCTCTAAGGTGCACTTGCTTTCTTCTAACACTTCCATATCAATTTGAAGGCTTTCATATTGTTCTCTCCAATTGTCCGCTTCAATTTGATAATCATGCATTAACTGCTCCGTGTGTGAATCCTCTTCATCATCTCTGTGCCAACAAGATTGATCTAAAGAAAAAAGAGAGAGTAAGAACCTTAATAGAAGAAGGATGTAATAAAGTATGAAAAGTAATACCTTTAATGATGACTGCACTATGTCATTCATCCAAGTCAAAGAGTTGTGACTCTCAAGCTTGGATTACTCAATTGGACCGATCAGTGGTTTCAACCACACATCAGCCCGACCTAAATTTCTCAAAAGGTTACCATCAGCAGGAACCTTGATGATAATTTGCTTCATAGCTCCACTTCCACTTGAGGAAACAACCTTAGTATGGTGGACAGTAGTAGGGGGAACTGTGGAAAAAGTCAAAACAGCTTGGGGCGGAGCAACAATGGCAGCAGTTACAACTGGTAAAGAAGATGTCACAAGAACAGGCATGGAAAATGAGGCAAGGGGAACTTCATCAGGAACTAAACCCAAATTGTCACTATCAAACCCACGAGCAAAAAGCTGATCGTCAGAGTCATGAGCTTTTGCGGGAGTGTCATCATTAGAGATTACCATGGTGGCTTCAACAGGTTCGGTAATGGGAACAGAACGGGGAGGAGACGCTTCATCGTCTGATAAGACGCGTCTTCTGGCTCGCGGCCTTTTTATCAAAGAACCCCCATCCTGTTCCTCCTCCTCTTCAGAATCTTGGACTGCAGCAACCTTCCTTTTCGATGAAGAACTCAAGATTATCTCTTGAGATCTTTCCAAAGAAACTCTGGAAGCTACGACGGCATCAACACTTATACCTCGAGTGGGAAATCCTGATAAAAATAAGGATCAAAATAAATTCCAAAGGAAAAAGTGAATGAAAGTACGAAGGATATATGAGAAAAATCATTTACCATGAGTCTTCACTTTCCAACCAAACCGATGCGAAAGGTTTTTCCAAGAACTACCTTCCATCGGAGCAACATTCAATAACTTTCCTACCCAGCCACAGAAATTGGAAATCTCATCAACAGTTCCCATGGTTGCTGAAAAAGAGGAAAAAGTTAAATGATAGCAAGCAAAATTGAGAGAAAAGGTAGAAAAAAGTATAAAAAGAAAACTTACGTGCAAAATTCCACTTCTCAGGAAATGAAACATTTTCTTGACTCAGTAGACCAACAGTGGGGGCAGCAACAAACCTGGCATACCAGCCACGGTCTTTATCATCCTCTGGGCTAACTAGCACTCTCTTACTTCTCGCTACTAAAGTAAAAACCCCTTAGCAGAAGAGTTTAAGAGAGTAGAGATGAATCAGATGAAAGAAAGTAAAAGGCAAACCAGCCATATTGGCTAAATGCCTCAAGCAAGCAACAGCCCTCCACATGATGGGGCCAATTTGTCCTAAACAAATGTCGAAAAAACGGAAGAATTCGATGATAACAGGATCAATGAGGGGCTTGAAATTTAGTGTAAAAGGGTATGTATACACAAAAGAAAACCCAGTCATGTAAGATGTAATCCTTTGGTTCGCATTGGGAATTATAATGGGGAAATCATGTCTCCAGTGGCAATCCCTGCGAACAACAGAGATCAGACCTTCCGTAATTTGAGATGGGTAAATATCAACACGATCTAAAGAAGACATAGAAGAAACTTGGTTTCTGATTGATTCTCTATCAGTATAAAAAGATAGTTCAGCCGGGACAATTTTGTCTACCAAAGGCTCACGAAGAGGTTCATTAGAGTCTTTATTTCTAGACGAAGACCACTGGGAAAGAGAACCTCTAGTTCTAGAAGGTGGAGTAGAACTCACTGAAGGAATAGAAGGGCCTCACGACGATGAAGATCCTAAACTACGAAGTCTTCCTCCTCTCCTACTTCTAACAAGAGCAAGAGGAAGGTTATCAACAATGGGGACTCTTCGAGTGTTAGGGTTTGAATAGACATAGTAGTACGAGGAAGAAGAAAACAAGAACTGAATATTATAAAACTTTTTATGAGAAAGACAAACACGAAAAGTTATATTTGTACTTAGAAGCAACCGTCAAAGGAAAAGGTGTAATGATGGAAACGTCATGATGGAAGCCGTCGCTTCGTAATTGATGGAGCCGTAAAAAAGCCCTAAAAGGCACTGAAAAGTTGCAGAAACAATCGGGGGATGCCACGTGTCACGAACATTAAATGGAAGCGACATATGAAGCGTCAGTTCCAAAGAAGAAATAATGGCGGCAAATATTCCCGCTTTAATAAGATCCACTTCCCAAATATTCTATTGAAGAATAAATGGCAAGTGGGGGGACTATCTGTATTGGGAAAAATTAAGTTCATGTATAGAATTAATTATGAGGTGACATGTCATGACACGTGGACTGGTAAAAGAATGACAGTTGGCAAAGAATAGTTGAAGAGGCACGAGCTTCAGCAGGCACGGGCAGAGATACAAGGAAGTCAGAAAGGATAGGCGCTCGAACCTATTGATATTCAGAAGTCGCATCAGAAGAATGAACCTAAATAGCAAAAGGGGTATAGATACGTATTATTGGTACTTAATGGGCATTAATCACGGAAGACGTTATGGAATCTGTATTGAATCAGTTATGATTACCAATTATAACGTTATATTAAATGCCATTAATTGTCCATAATGACTCTATTATGAGAGAAACAAAACGTATTACTTAGAGATAAAAGGTGAGGACTGAACATTTGTAAGGACACGAAAAACTATTGAAATATACTGATTTACTTTGCTTTTCATTCAGTTATTATTTTAAATTAATTATTTCTATTTCTATTTGATTATCAGTAACCCGAGTTCTTCTAAAATTAAGCTTTGACCAAAATCCCTATTTTTGGTTAAACAGGTTGTAAAGACCTTTGAATAAATGGTCAAATATGTAAAAGCATAAATTCGAAATGGCACCAGGTAACTGATAAGGATACCGTTTAAACTTTAAAACATATCTAATTCGTAATAATTATATACAATTTAGTTAGATTTTGTAAATTTTAGATCGCTTCTCCTCCTCAAACTTGTTACCTAAATGTCTAAAGTTTAAAAACTTCATACCATAGTTTGAAGTCTTAAGTTTGATTTTGAGGAGGCTAAACGCCTAAACTTTAAATATTTTTTAATTTTGACTATTCTTTAAATGCCGGTTCTAAAAATGGCTATTTTTGCACTTCATTTGTACCTTTGTTTTCCCTCTGAACTTTCTTGTGGTTCTTCACTATTCAAACCCAACATAAAATGTTGTCTATAACAGGTTGTTACCTGTTGTATTGTATTGTAATGTTACTTTAAATATATTATTTGTTTTGGTTGTTACTTTAATTTTATTGTATCATATGATTAAATCCGTCGTTATGTAACGACGGATTTGGTGTGGTGACATCGTTACCTTACTTTTTCCTCTCATCTTGCCCTTATTATTAGATAATCATATTTTATCCTTTATCCTACTTTGTAATAATTCTACTATATATCCTATTTTTTCTTAGTAATGTTGCAAGTTTATTCTTCATGTTGTTGGTGCGTGACATCATCAAACAACGGCAAACGATACAATCGATCCAAACGTTATATTCATCAAACAATACAATACAGTAAATAACTAATTTAATATCAGAAGTCCCCAATAAGAAACAGTTTCGCAATAACCATCCTTTGAGGTGAAATTTTGAGCTATGTTTTTTTCTATTGTCTTATTCCTATGTTTGGTAGTTAGAAAATTATGGGTGTACTCCTTTCAATCCATTTTAATTAATTTTTTGGCCATTTTAAGTGGTTCACAATATTCGGTTTGTTAAGATCAAGAAGAAATTAACTTCTTTTTTCTATTGGAGTAAAGAGCCTAGGAGTATTTGATTCCAATGAACAAATTAAGGTTAATATGTTCAATTTTATTGTTAGTTAATGCTAAAAGGTGGATTTCTTAATATGTATGATAACAGCCAAAAAATCAATTAAAGTGGACAGTGCGAGTAGATTTTTAGTGAAGTTAAATCATAAAAAGGCCTTGCTTCCTTAATACTTTTAGTTCATATTAGGATAAAGAGATTATTTTTATTTTTCTTTATTTGGGACAATAGGAGTATGTTGGTGTTTGACCAAAAAGTGTTAAGCTTTTTGTTAAACTAATTAATGCTAAAATAGAGGATGAATCTTAGTTAAATATGATAAATTCTAGATCTAATGTTGAAGGATATCAGCAGTACAGATAATATTGAAGAACAATGAATATGGGACGTGAGCTCAATGATTGCCAACGAATGTTATAATAATAAGAACATGCAATAAATGTAGACAATGGCAATAAATGTAATAAGAGGGGATTTATCACCCAAATATTGTGTGACTTGGATGATTCTCCCACCTGACAGCAACGCGAAAGAATGGGAAGTGAAGATGGATAAGGAATCCTTGGATCCAACAAACAGAGAATGAATAACGTATGTTCAGCCAAGTAGTCAGTGAACAAGACAATATTTGTATATTCCTCTTTGTCAACTCTTTACAAAATGGGTGCTATGGCTGAAGCGGCGGACCTAGAAGATGCCCTCTGTGTTTGCAGGTTCGAGCGCGCTGACGAGGTGGAGGCATCAGCGCTTAAGGTGGCGAGGCTAGAAGAACGGATCCAGGGTTTGGAGGCGGAGTTGTCTGGGTTAAACGAGCAGGTCGTTGCCTTGAGGGCCGAGGAGGCGCGACGACAGTTACAGCCGTCCACATCTCATACTTTTGCCGATATCGGTGTGCCGCCGGAGTTGTATGAGATGTGGGTCCATGCCGAGGCTCAACTTGACGTGTATAAATCTTTGAAGGCTGTCAGGAAAGTTTCCGAAGCAGAGCTTGAGGGCGTCCGCGTCAAGGCACGTGCAGCTCGTGAAGCTTGTGGTTACGACTCTGGTATGCTTGGCGGGGATGAGGATGGTGATGACACAGATAGGCTTGCCTCTGATCCTTGGTACGATGATGAGTACGCCGATGGGGACGATGTGGCGTGAGCTGTTGTACTTAGTTTTTGTTTTGTTTTGCTATTTTTGTGAGAGCGTTCTTGAACCCCTTTGTAAAAAGTTGTAATTTGACAGTTGAAATGGAATGATTGCCTTTTTGCTATGTATTTTCGGATTCTCGTTCTCTTTTTTTTGCTATGCGGTGAAGTCCCTGACTTTTTGGCCGTTTGCATGTAGTGTTTTGGCGTAGTTGAATGTAGGGTAATTCGAGCGAGGTCGAATGTAAAGTAATTCGCGTGAGGTCGAATGTAAAGTGTAAAACAACTTGGTGGAGTTGTGCAAAGATGCTGCTTTATTTCATTCTTTGGAGAATGTTATATGTTTCTACTTTGTTCTATATACATATTGGAGAAGTTACAGTGTACCTATTCCCTTCATCGTTCGGCCTAGAGAAGGAGTCGGCAGGCAGGGCGATGAATCATACTTGAACTTCGAGACGTCCCCTTCGTCGCCTCATTAAAAACCTCCCCTTGAAAACCCAATTGGGACAAAACACGGGTAAGGGAAAAAGAGTACGACTTGGAGGGCGTCCGTTTTTAGAAGTTGAAGTATTTGAGGTGGGCGATGATCCAATTATCTTGTAGTAGCTTTCCCTCCATTGTTTCTAGTTGAAATGATCCTTTGTTTGCTGCTGTCGTGATTTTGTATGGCCCGTCCCTTTTGGTTCCTAGTTTGCCTTTTTTTGAGTCTTTGCTCGCCTGTGTTTTGTCCTTGAGTACATAGTCTCTTACTTTGAGTGGTCGTACTTTGGCCTTTCTGTTGTAGTACCATTTTTCTTGCTGTTTTTGGGCTATCATTCTTATGTAGGCCATGTCTCTTCGCTCCTCTGCTTCGTCGAGGTCTTGTTTCCCGTTTTCGTTATTGCTTGGTTCGCTTTCATTGGAGTATCTCAAACTAGGCTCCCCGACCTCGACTGGTATCATGGTGTCAGTCCCATAGACTAGTGAATATGGTGTTTCTCCCGTGCTTGTTTTTGGCGTGGTGCGGTATGCCCATAGTACTTCTAATAGCAATTCCGGCCATAGCCCTTTGGCGTCCTCAAGCTTTTTCTTCAAGATATTTAGCATTGTTTTGTTGGAGGATTCGGCCTGGCCGTTACCGGCAGGTTGATATGGCGTGGAGAGTATTCGCTTGATGTGCCACTTCTCGAAGAATTCGGCGATCTTTTTTCCGGTGAATTGGGGTCCGTTGTCACAGCTCATTTCTTTGGGATTGCGGAAGCGGCATATGATGTTTCTCCATATGAATGTGATAACTTTCTGTTCGCGTATTTGGGTGAACGCACCTGCTTCTACCCACTTGGAAAAATAGTCAGTTAAAATTAAAAGAAATCGTATGTTACCTCGCCCTGCTGGAAGGGTCCAACAATGTCCATTCCCTATTTGATGAACGGCCATGGAGATGTAATCGAGTGAAGGTGCTCGCCTGCTTGGTGTATCATGGGAGCGTACTTCTGGCACTGCTCGCACTTCTTGACGTAGTCGGCGGCTTCCTTCTTCATTGTGGGCCAATAATAACCCACTCGAATGAGCCATCTGATGAGGGCTCGGTTACCGGTATGGGCGCCGCATTGGCCTTCGTATACCTCATCGAGGATGCATCTTGTTTGATTCGGCCCTAGGTATTTTGCCAAGGGGCCTCCAAATGTTCCTTTGTATAGGTCGTGGTTAATGATGCTGTACCTGACCGCCTGCATTTGAAGCTTTTTGCTTCCTTTTTGTCTGATGGGAGTACTCCTTCCTGCAAGTATGTTATAATACGGTTGCACCAGTCCCAAGTCAAATTTACAGAGTGTACCTCAAGTTGGTCTATTGACGAGTGGAGGAGGGTGACCGCGTTTTCTTTTGTAATGCTTTTGGTGGCCGCTGCTAACTTGGCGAGGCCATCTGCCTCAATGTTTTGTGCTTGAGGTATCTGGTCGAGTCGACATTCATCAAAATTCTGGCAGCAGTTTATGAATTTTTACCTGGTGCTTTTGTAGCCTCTACTCTTTGATTTGGAAAGTCCCTGTGACTTGGTTGACAACGAGTTGTGAGTCGCATATGAGGACGACTCGTCGTGCTCCATATTTGAGAGCTAGCTTAAGTCCTGCAATTACGGCCTCATACTCGGCCTCATTGTTAGTCATATCGGGGCAGCGTATGGATTGGCGGATAACTTCGCCTGTTGGGACCTTGAGTACGAGTCGCAGTCCAGATCCTGACGCGTTGGATGTGCCATCGATGTATAGGACCCATAGGTCGGGTAGCTCGGGAGAGGTACAAGAAGTTTCTTGCTCGACCTCGGGCATTATTTTGGCACTAAAATCCGCGATGAAGTCGGCGAGTACGTACGATTTTATCGCTGTTCGCGGCTGATATGTTATATCGCGCTCTCTCAATTCTATGGCCCACTTGGCCAGTCTCCCCGACAATTCGGGTTTATGTAGGATGCTCCGTAGGGGGAAGGTCGTCACCACCGATATGGTATGGCATTAAAAATAGGGTCTAAGCTTTCATGAAGCTATAACCAATGCCAAGGCCAATTTTCGAGGTGGGGGTACCTCGTTTCGGCGTCGACCAGGGTTTTGCTAATGTATTAGATTGGAGATTGCGTACCTTTATTTTCGCGGACCAGCACTGGGCTTACCGCGACCTCTGATACGACCAAGTATATTAGGAGGCACTCGCCAGGTTCTGCTTAGGCGAGTAGCGGGGGCGAGGACAAGTACACCTTTAGTCTCTTAAGGCCTTCGATGCATTCTGAATTCCACTGGAGCCCGTTGTCCTTTTTGAGCATGTTGAAAAATTTGTGGCACCTATCGGAGGATCGTGAGATGAACCTCGACAGGGTGGCTATACGACCCGTTAGTTTTTGCACCTGTTTCTTAGTGGTTAATATTTCGGGTATTCCTTGAATGGCTTTGATTTGATCGGGGTTGACCTTGATGCCTCTTTGTGACACCAGGAAGCCGAGGAACTTGCCCGAAGCTGCACCGAAGGCACATTTTTCGGGGTTCAACTTCATGTCGTACTGCCTTAGTATATCGAAGGCCTCTTTCAGGTGGTCGATGTGATCTTCCTTCTTCTTTGATTTGACCAACATGTCATCGATGTAAACTTCCATTGTTTTGCCGAGTTGATTCTTGAACATCTTGGTGACCAACCTTTGATAAGTTGCCCCTGCGTTCTTCAATCCGAATGGCATGACTCTGTAATAGTACGTTCCCTAATGGGTGAAAGTATTCTTTTCCTGGTCCTCCTCCTACATGAGGATTTGGTTGTAACCTGAGTAGGAGTCTAGGAAGCTCAACAACTCGTGCCCTGCTGTTGCGTCGATGAGTTGATCGATATGAGGCAACGGAAAGGAGTCTTTCGGGCAGGACTTGTTTAGGTCCGTGAAATCCACGCACATCTACCACTTCCTATTTGTTTTTCATCATGACTACATTGGCGAGCCATTGGGGGTATTTTGATTCACGAATGGAACCGTTAACGAGTAGCTTATCCATATCATTACTGACGGCCTCGTTGATTGTGACATTGAATTTTCTTCTTACTTGTCGTACTGAGGGGTAGAGTGGATCGACGTTCAACTTGTATGTGGCAACGTCTTTCGGGATACCTGACATATCTGCATGGGAGAAAGCAAACAAATCGGCGTTGTCGATTAAAAATTTATGAAATTTACCTGGTTTTGAGAGTTTATGGCCGATGTAAGCCTTTTTGCTATTATCGTTGTTGTCTAGTTGGAGAAGATTGAGGTCTTCTACCGTTGATCCTGCGGCTTCCACGATGTCGGGGTCCCTGATGACGTCTTTTTGTGCGTCGAGTTCGGCTACCGACTTTGGTAATTGCTACGTTTCTAAGTTTATTCCCTTTAACTGTTAAGTGTATGAACAATCCTGAGCAATGCGATAGCATTCTTGGGTTGCGTTGTTCGCCTCGGATGCTGAATATCCCCCATGGAGTAGGGAACTTGATTACTTGATACATGCTGGATGGGATGGCCCTCATGGCGTGTATCCATGGTCGCCCTATGATGGCATTGTTAGCTGTGTCCTGGTTCATGACATGGAACATCGTTTCTAGGGTGACACCCCGGCCAGAACGGGTAGCGTTATCTC
Organism: Nicotiana attenuata; assembly: GCF_001879085.1. Classification (NCBI taxonomy): domain Eukaryota; kingdom Viridiplantae; phylum Streptophyta; class Magnoliopsida; order Solanales; family Solanaceae; genus Nicotiana; species Nicotiana attenuata. The sequence goes on along the minus strand of NW_017671070.1, from coordinate 350,674 downwards.
CCTTGAGGTTCGCTGAACTGCATTGTTAAAACCTGTTAGTGTTATGCAACGTGGTACTATCTTGTCCTCGAGTCTCATTTGCGTGAGAACTCGAGGGTGGATAATACACACGCCGCTTTCGCCGTCTACCATTATTCTTTTTGCATTACTATCTAAAATACGTAAAGTAATGACAAGATCATCGAACTGAGGAAAAGTCAAACCGTGGGTATCTGACTTATCGAAGATGATACTGTCTTCGAGGTCATCATACCATTCATGGGTGATCGACCGCTTCAGTTTGTCGTGGTGGTAAACTTATGTGGTTGATTGTTGCTTCATCACCTCCGCTGATGATCATTTGGATGGTGCGGGCGGGGGAGGGTGGCTTTGGAGGGCCTTGGTGTTGTTCTCGTCTGCAACCGAAGTTGGCTCGTCCTCGGTCGCTCATCAGCTCCCTCAGGTGTCCTTGGTCAGCATGTTCACTACTTCTTGCCGTAGGGCTATGCAGTCCTCGGTTTTGTGACCCCGCTCCTTGTGAAATTCACAGAGGACGTTCGACTTTCGGGTGCTTGGGTTAGACTTTATTTTTGTGACCACTTCACCTTTGTGCCAAGCTTCTCTAGTGAGTATACTATATTTGAAGGGGAAACACAAAAATTGTGAGCAGATACGAGTGGAGGCATACCTCTTTCGTTTCGCTAAGTCCCTATATGTGGCCTGGATGACCCTTCCGCATGTCTAAGAGATGGTGGGATGGCTGTTTTGACATAGGGTTGATGCCTGTCTTGGTTGAGGCATGGACCTGACCGATCTCTTCGACTGTCATTATGACGGTCTTTCCTCGACTCCGTTTGGACTTACGTCAATCGTTGGGTTGGACCGTTAAGGTCATCCTCGTCTGCTCTCACCTCGGCGCAGTAGGTGTTGTGAATTTCTTCCCAAGTGGTGGGGGTATTTCATGAGCCTGCTTAATAACTTTCTGGTCGCTCTCGACCCATTCCTGTTCAACCCATTTTGGAAAACTGCCACCGCCATCCCTTCTGATACATTTGGTAAGATCATTCTTACTCTATTAAACCGAGCGAGGAAGTCCCTGAGTCCTTCACCAGGCGATTGCCTAATGGCGAATATATCATTCACCCTGGCCTCCGCCTTCTTAGCCCCGGCATGGGCGGTGACGAACTTGTCGGACATTTCTTTGAACGTTGTTATTGAACGTGCTGATAATTGTGAGTACCAGGTTAAGGCTCCCCCCGTTAGGGTTTTGCAGAACTTCTTCAGTAACACTGATGGTACCTGTTCCTTCGAAAGGTCGTTGCCTTTTATCGCTATGACATAATGAATGATGTGATATTCGGGGTCTATGGTGCTGTGGTATATCTTCAAATACGAAGGCATTTTGATGGTCTTGGGTATGGCATGCGGGCCTGCCTCCTCGCTCTACAGTTGTTCGAGGAATCGGCCTACATCCCGTTTTGGTAGTAGTTTTGGGGCGCCCGGTATCTTATCAACCCTTTCTTGATGTTCCTTCATCTGGTCGCAGAGTGCTTTGTTCTCGTTTTCCATTTCTTCTATTTTCTTTAAAATGGCTGCAAGTGCGTCATTACCTGCATCAACAGCGATGTGAGTGTTACCTGTTAGGGGAGCGGATTGTTCGCAAGTGGTCGCTGTGGTATCTGCTTGCGCAACGTTTCTATTCGCCCTTTGAACGGGTTTGTCGAGTATGTTATTTAGTGTACTTGTTAGCCACTCCTCTAGTAACTTTTTCACCGCTGGTGGCGCTTCCTAAGTTGTGGACGTGGAAGCTCCCCTTTCGCGTGAAGCGGTTACACTTCCATGAGGGGGAGGTGAATCACTCCGCCTTGGTGTAGCACTTGGCGTCACATTCTCATCGTCTTCTCTGTCATCCTCGTTGATGGTGCTTAAGATGTTGATAGTGACACCCACTACTGCTTTCTGTCTTTCATCTCCTTTTCCTGCCATTGTTAGTCCGTGCAAATGAGGAAAAGATGGCTGTCCTTTCTTATGATCTAGAAGGAACTAAAATTTTAACTAAAATCTCCCCACAAACGGCGCCAAATTGTTTGACCAAAAAGTGTTACGCTTTTTGTTAAACTAATTAATGTTGAAATAGAGGATGAATCTTAGTTAAATATAATAAATTCTAGATCTAATGTTGAAGGATATCAGCAGTACGGATAATATTAAAGAACAATGAATATCGGACGTAAGCTCAATGATTGCCAATGAATGTTATAACAATAAGAACATGCAATAAATGTAGACAATGACAATAAATGTAATAAGAGGGAATTTATCACCCAGATATTGTGTGACTTGGATGATTCTCCCACCTGACAGCAACGCGAAAGGAGGGGAAGTGAAGATGGATAAGGAATCCTTGGATCAAACAAACAGAGAATGAATAACGTATGTTCAGCCAAGTAGTAAGTGAACAAGACAATATTTGTATATTCCTCTTTGTCAACTCTTTACAAAGTGTTCTTATCAAGAAAAGTGAAGAAACTCTTTTGTTCTCTATCTCTTCCAATTTATAAGGGATATTCCCAAGAAACCCTAAAAAGTACAATATGAGGAATATCCAAAGAAATATTCCTTTTGTCCATTTCTAAGCCTATCCTACCGTTACTTCTTTACTTCAGTTGCTCGTTGTCACACCTCCTTTTTGCACACCCGAAGGTATATAAGGGAGTTTTTCCACTTTAAGTGACATTATTCGAAATGAGATTATTTTATTTAATTCTTAGAGTCGCCACTTGGAATATTTTAATTGGTGTCCCAAGTCACCGGTTTATTTTAAAATCCCAAATCCAGGAAATTCGACTTTCCTTTTGAAGTCTGCGAACCAGAAATTCTAAGTAAGGAATTCTGTTAACCCGGGAGAAGGTGTTAGGCATTCCCGTGTTCCGTGGTTCTAGCACGGTCGCTTAAACTATTATAATTGGCCTATTATCTGATTTTAATACATGTTTTAGCCTATAGTGTATTTTTAGCTTATTAAACACTTTTAATTATTTTATGAAAATTCAACGTTATTTAAAACATGCCTTGAACCACGCCACATGAAATGCACCCGCGGTCCACGACTCATTTTATTTAACGTTGTTGAGAATTGAAATTGGCACACATAAAATGCACACCAGAATTTAATAAATAAAGGAAATCAATTTAAATAGCGCGCCTAAATAAAATACGAAATATTAAATTAATAACAAGGTTTGCGAGGGCCATGGAAAAATTAATAATGGCACACCTCAATTTTAAAAGAGTTATTATTAATTAAATGAGGGCCATGGGTTTTGGGATTTTATTCGGCATAGCACGCCTCGAATTATTCTATTAAAAAAGGATTTCTAAATTTAGTTTTTGAGAGCCATAGTTTGTATGTTTGGCTAATACGGCGCACCTCGATCTAATTTAAAAGAATCTAATTAATTGATTAAAAGACTTAGGGAAATTCTAATTTATTTTAAAGCTAATGTTCAAACTAAAGCTAATAAAATAAGGCTTGGTGTTAAAAGAAATCAGTATTTGGTTATTTGGAAAGCCCAATCTGGCAGCAGGCCCAATTGCCTTTGAAAAGGAGGTCCATATCGAAGCACAAGGGACAACCGGGCTCACAAGAAGCCTAGAATGCATATTGGACCAGCGAAGGGCATTTGGCACAGCTGGGCCAATGCCAAAGACCCAATTTCGTGATTCAGCACAATTAGTTGAAACAAATTACACTTCTTCACAAAAATCTCAAGATTGAATATGGACACCAGCAATTCTTGACAGTTCTACACAGATGCATAACACATTTTAAAGCCCAAATTACATTCCATAATAAACTGCAAACCTTAATATTATATGGCTCAAACACCAATTATTTCGTCCTTTAACATTGCAGAATTCGATTCTCAGCCAAAAAAAAAACTAACATGATTTTAAAAGAATACATCTACTAGCATGGATTTAAACCTGTCCAACTCCAGATCTTAAAGAAGAAACGAATGCTTACTGAATTCATCAAAACCAAGTAGAACCCAAAAACTAATTTAAGATTCGCTTTTCAGCAGAATGTCTAACAGTAAAGGCTTAAGACTTTTGCCTCTGACATTTACAAAACAAACAATAAACCTTTGAAGTCATTTGAAAACCAAAATTAGAGCAACAAAGTCATAGTGAAATCGACCTACGACCTAACATCACCATACAACTTTAAATGTTATCCATCTAAGTTATGTCCATATCACAACAGTCCAGGATCAGATATACGATGATAAAAGTCCAAATGACAAGGCCCAAAGTCCAGCTACAGCATACTTGACAAGAATACTGGACTCACATGCTAAGTAGTGACTTAATACAACCCTTAGAAGGATACTATCAA